>NW_019272022.1:4989457-4995154 GCF_002738345.1 Cucurbita maxima
CCCCCCCCCCCCCCCCCATTCCTAATGAGTATCCATTAGAAACAAATCGTATTTTAACTTTTTTCTGTGTATCCCCGGGAGATGAGGGAGGCTGTCAATGTAATCATCCGGAAACCAACAGTTTAACTTACAGATGTGTCTTCCCCGCCCCCTATTCTTTCCAGAAACTGAATTGCAAGTAAAAATACTATGGAGAGAAAGAACACCATACGTCATACTGAATTCTACTGGCACGGAGTTCATTTATCATGGACCCAAGATATGCATAATACGGCAATAACAGTAGTGGTTTTCTCAAACGTTCTAAGCAACCCAAAATAATTGAAAGTGGCAGAAAGCATCTATTTAAACATGCATAGCATGTGCCATCTTGCAAACTTCTCAATCCAACGGAGTCGTATTTGACTGCAACTTAAGTGGCAGCATAAACAGAATTTTTAAATTGTAAAGGAAAAATTATGAGGAAATTCGTGAAATTCAAAAGAAAAGTATTACTGGAACCTGATAAAGTATTCCATCATTTTGCGATGATGAAGGAGACCCACAGGTGCCATTTGCGCCAACCCTTTCTCTCGCAGGATCAATTCGTCTATGTATTCTAAGATTTAAACTTCCTTGTAGAACATTGGAATCAACATCATGGGCTTCATCACCTGATAAAGTTTCAAAGTCCAGCTCCACCTCCTCGTCATAGTCAGAATCTTCTCTTTCCGATCTCAGCCCATCTTGTGAGACATCACTATTTGCATCTGAGCGGTAAAGAAAGTCACTTAATGATAATACTCCACCTAACGGTGCTGATCTTAGAGCTCCATCATTGCTTTTATTTGATTTTTCTGATTCAGCTGGTTACAATATAAATTAATAAATCAAAACCCTAAAGTGAGCAGGAAAATAGCAAGATGCAAAATGTTTAAACAAAGTTCACAACATCACTGTGAAGGCATTTAAGCCTCGCAGTCTACAACAAACAAACATTTTGAAGGCATTTAATGATAAGCTAGCATTTCACACAAATAAATATACCTTAAGATCAAACTACAAATTTTGAGAGATAATATTTTGAATTTGCAAGACTAGGAAACAAGACCTTCATGGAAGATGACAGGAAAAAGAAATCATCTACTAGTAGGAGTCAACAAAAAGCATGCTGATTTCAGTTAGTTACAATAGTTGATTCCTTCTTCTAGCCATTATTCTTTAAAAAAAAAATTAAGGAGAAGAAGTATTGGTAAATACGGATAGTACAAACAAACAAAAAGAGCAAAACAATAATCTAGCAATGCCAAAAGGATCTACAAAAATGAACTTCAGTAGAATAAATCCAAAATGCAGTGTAGTTATATAAAGTAAGATCAAAGATTGGTGTCGAGCAGTTCAGTTCGCTCAACACCGTAACAGCAATGCATTTATTTCAATCCCAAAATCCTCCACTGGAAAAAGATAAATAAATAAAATCTTCTAAAGATAAATAAATAGATCAAAGATTGATGTTCAACTACTGAGCTCTCCGAGACCTCGCTCAAAGATAAATAAAATCTTCTAAACAATCATTTACCTGCAGCAAGGTCCCTCTTTACACTTTCCACCTTCTCCGCCACTTCAGGATTAGATGGGGCTAAATACTGAGCAGCAAACGCAAAATCTAGGGCTTCCTTATGTCTACCCAGCTGCAAGAGAAGAATGAAAATATAAAAAAGAAGGATTGAATCTTTCACTACAAGTTGAACCATTTTACAGAAGTTGGAAATGAGAATCCAACTTCTTCAGGAGTGTTATTCATTTGTTATACTAATTAATTATAAATAAAAATGATATATCTAGATTTGAATGGAATAAAATGTTTGTATTCCGATTAATTAATTGTAAGGTATATAGCCTTCTTAAATAGGAGAAAGACTCAATACATAAAAGAAAAGGATCATAACAAGAATAAAATAAAATCATTTAATGATTTTACAGCTACTTGACATATTTTCAACCAACCGTATCTATAAATCCTCCGGAAATGATAAACTAATGTTAATATGAACAAATGACCATAACAGTCCTAACTTCCACCTATAGATCAAGACCAACATGTAATTTCTGAACATTTTCAAATATTGTTGAACAATTCACACTTGCGAACAAACAAAACAATTTTACTTCAACTATGCACCAAGTAACCTTTGAGACTCTTTATTTTATCTTAAACCAGAAAAGTTATGTAAGAGACATAGCTCCCCAAAGTACGAAAACTGAAGCAAGTGGTAGCATAGAACAAGAAAAGAGTTACCTGTGATAAAGCTTCAGACATGTAGTAATGTGCTCTGAAAGAGGACTGATCAATTTTCCTAGCACTGTAACAATCTCTTATTGCCATATGAACATCATTTTTCCACTTCCGCTGAATAAATTTAAACTTCCTTAATTAGAAACCAAAGAAAACACTAACATGTAAAAGTTCGTAAAAGTTTATAAAAGTAAAGTAACGAGGAAAAAAGTACATCAGCCCAGATGCTCCCGACTAAAGAAAAAATTGAAGTAGATAGTAATTCTATCCTGACCCACGGAGAATGGTCTTTTTCAAACTTATGGCTGCGATAATACTAAAAATAAATGAATATAGAAAAGGAGGCTAAGAACCCCTAAATTACCACACATACTGAAATGCCTTTCGGAAGTATAATTCTATTAAAAAAAAAATTGAGAATATGGAGCCATTGAACCAAACCACCAACTTGTTGTGAGCAGGAGATAGTCAAAAATCACAAGGAAAAAATATTAAACGATTTCTTAAAAAAAAGTCCTACAATGGAGATAAGAAGATTCTTTGAAATTCCTTTTGTAGAAAGGCATCGACTCCTTTACTAAAATATTTGAACAACAAAAAAACCTCTTACATTTACTAGCCACAATACGTCCTCAAGGAATATCCATAACCACCAACCCCACAAAAATTGTTTTCTTAGTACGAAATATCAAGAAAAGTGGAAGACCAAAGATTGTAGGCAATACATAAGGTAGAATTTCAAGCAATAAAACTAAGGAATTAAACATGAACCTTGAGTAATAAACCAGCACGTGTGCATAATGAATCATGCTTGAAAATAACTCCAATATTACGACCATATCCATCCAAAATTTCATTGCATGCCTCAATTCCACCAAAGTAGTTCCCAACCTCCGTGCATTTTTCAGCAATTTGTAATAATTTTCTGCATTTATCAAGCTGAAAAATTCTTGATAGATTATAAATTTGAACCATTCGAGTAATAACATTGTTTCATTTGAAACACTGATATGAGAATCACACCTTTGCATTAAGACCACAACTTACAGGCAGACTATTGGATAAATTGGAAATAGGATACTGCAATTCCAATCCATTGAGTATGGGAGTGAAGCTCATTAACTTAGATACATCTCCTGATGTATATTGCATCGTACTTTGCCCAGCTTTGGGGAAAAAAAATATATAGATCAGAAGAACTAAATCAAAACACATTAAATATCAAAATATTCGTTAAAAAATACAATAGTTGGCATTATCTAACTGATAAATAAAACACTGATTGCAAACTCAAACAGAAAATTCACAATAAAATGCTTTCTTAAGAAAATCAACATAACTTGGCTTTGAAACAGCCATCATCTATGTAAAGTGCATAAAATGGCATTCTACAGTAAATTTATAACAAATACTTGTAGATGCAGGAGTGAGAACGTGATGATTGGAAATAGGATGACTAACCATGTCATGTGGAAATGTGATTTGGTTATAGATTTATTAATTATCTAAGACCCAATTACATTCTTTAAAGCCTAATTAATTGTATGAAGCTAATTTACATGTATTAAGTATATTTTACTTAATATGTTAATTCATACTGAATTTATAACTAATTTCTAAATAAAAGTTCAATAAAATATATGAAGTAATAATTTTTACGTTTTATTTTCATGTCTATGCCCAAGTATTATGGCTTTAGGATGCCTACTCTCCTCTAACCATTACTGCAATAACAAATGCACCTTTACTATAATCATAATGGTCAATAAACAATACCTTGATAGATAAACTTTTTCTACTACTATATGTCCCTAAGATTTGGGTTTAGTAGTTTTTAAATGCCTGAATTTTCAAACTTGACTGTTTAGCCTCTTAAGTTTTGGTTTTAGTTGTGGTCCCTCCAACAATTGTTTTTTGTTAGAAAAATATTTTAGTATTTTTCTTTTTCTTTTTCTCTCCCTTCTTCCTCCTCTTCCCTCCTCATTAGTAATTAATGGAAAATTGGATGGAGGGACCAAAATGCAACTAAATCCAAAACTCATGGGCTAACTTTTGAATTTGAAAACACATGAACCCAAATGCTACCAAACTCTAACCTTCAGCAAAAGTGTATTTTTCCCAAGAAGTTACCACGAAGAACAAATCAAAATAGTGATAAAAACAAACAAATAGGAAGTATGAAGTGCAAAAGAAGCTAAATTTTAATATGTACCATGATTTACATTCATCAAATATACATGTTCTCCACTGTAGCTAAGCAAGATCTCTTCTCCATTCGGACTAAAAGTAACATGAGTCAGATGCAAACCCGAGCGAACCTAAAAAGAGAGGGGAGTATGAGATAAGGTGTTTGAATTGGTAGAACCAAAGATGGTTAGAAATCTAGCAACAGCAATTATATGTTTTTAAAACAATAAAGTGCAATTCTTACAAATTAAAATAGTCCATTGGGGAAGTGTCGTACCAAAAAAGTTTTGGAGACAAATATAGTGTACTGCCAAATACATGAATATATTGTGAATTCTCATTTATAAAACTACTAATTATGCGCAATCAGATTAACATGAACAAAAGGTTTTTTTTTTTTTTTCCTTTTTTGCACAAGTAGAGAGAAACATTCAAGATATGCATCAATATCATGGGTTATGCAAAATATGAGACATGTCCATACATATTGACAAGAAGAACCGTCTTTACATCCCAGCTTGTATACACTAAATTGACTTTCAAGATTATTACTACTTGATAATGTTTCCCGTAATAGTATGCTGTTGCCAGATTGATGTCAACTATGATTAATAGCAGTTCCTGAACCAATCTCAACTATGATTAATAGCAGTTCCTGAACTCACCCGATCTGAGAGATGCATTGGACAGAAGTAGTTAACACAAGGAGGTGGTGACATCCTTTTCTGGCTGGAAGACAAGGGTGGCAGCATCCTTCTATCATATAACCGTGCAAATGCATCACTGCATATAAAAATCAATAGAAGTTGAAACAAGAACAGTTAGACCCTCATACTTTTTCTTCCTTTTCAGCGATTCCTCTAAACTGGAGAGCCAGCAATAGCAGAATACCTTCCACCAACTAGAAGTAAATGAGGCCTAGTGGTACTAATGTCACAAGATTTTAAAGCTAGGGTTTGTCTGGGAGGATCAGCCAGAGACCTCTTTGCGCCACACCGCAAATCAAGCTGCCAATGAGCTTAACGTGAAAACAATGAACCCCAATAACTGACACCAATAAAAAAATTTGTTGCGATCAACTATCTTAGTTACCAAGACAATAATGTTGAAACATCATATAAGTCTCTCATATGATGTTTTAATCCTTGAGCTAAGCTCATGGTAATGTTCATAAAAGAAGAGAGAGTGAGTAAGAGACAGCATGTCCCCACGCCCCCCCTCCCCCCCCCCCCCCC
>NW_019272022.1:4995571-5002630 GCF_002738345.1 Cucurbita maxima
CCCCCCCCCCCCCCCCCCCCCCCCCCCCCCCCCCCCCCCCAAAAAAAAGGGAATGTTTTCCAATTGTTGATGCAGCTAATTATATTTGAAAGGGCCTTCCTCATGACTGCATAAATAAACTGCTGCGACATAGCATGTCAAATTAAGCATACATCTAACCCTCACTCACCACCACCCAAGAAAAAAAAGTTAAGGGTATTGTTGCAATGTCCATTTAGCTTGAAGAGAAGGAATGTCAGAATAATGACAAGACTGAAACGCCACTTGAAGATAATAAATATATATTTCAGAGGGGGGGGGGAGGATGATACTGAGTAAATAAGTTGATCGAGATTAGATATTCCCTATTATATAAGCAGAAACAGGAAGGAAAAGAAACGCCAATTGTAGAGAAAAGTAAAACTGTTCTGTAAATAACACATATGACTGATTTGAATCACTCTTTCAATTTTTTTTTTTTTTTCGTAAGATCTCTTAGGTAAAAAAAATAGAAAAGATAAGATATGAGGTACTGCCAAGGAGCCAAAGGGTTGCATATGCCTCCCAATAGGAAAAAATATACATAAAAGATTAATTACAAAAAAGAGAGAAAAAAAAACATCTCAAATCACTTGTTCTTTGAACGGAAGACACAGAAAACTCTAGAGAAAACAATACTTACAAGAACATTATGACATTCTTGGTGAGAGGCTCCATCAGGAGGACAAGACATGCTCTCTCGAAAATCATGCTGTCTAAGAGTACCATCCTCACTAGCACTCCATACTACATTTGGATTCCCTATTTCAACCTTCAATGAAATGCAGACGAATATTTTAGGAACAATAAATAGGTTTGCTTAACCAATATTAACACGATGCAACATGATCATTCATAGTAAATAAATTATTTCATTACGCATAGTAAAAGATACTTCCAATACATAGTTCCTTCGGAGTTCTCGACTCTTACAGCTAATTTTTTTACTCTTCTGGTGTGACACTGATACAGAGCTGATGACGCTATGGCATTATCATCATGTCCTCTACCTCTTAAGCGAGATAAATTAAATAATCGCACCTGTTAGGAAAAAAACCCCGCCCAAAAAAATGTAAATCATAAGCAAAATCCAACTGGCATCAACATCCATGAGAAAATTTACACTGTAGCATATTACACCTCTGCATCCCCAGCTCCCGAGACCACAAGCTCATCAGAAGTTTCAGGAACAAATTTTGTACAAAATATGTTTGCAGAATGCCCAGTCTCTACAGAGTGCAATAGCTTTCGACCAGAATAGTTCCAGATGTTTATCTGCAAAACACATGATTAACCACTAACTTCGAGAAACATAAATTTCTTTGAAGGATGGAAGTTAAAAAAGGATTAACAAGCCACTATGCAACATGAATACACATTCAGTTATCATCTAACAGGTAATGTAGAGTATGCTAAATCTTCATTATCAATTTATCGTAACTACTTTAACTTGATTTGATTCCGAAAAAAATAAGCTGAGATATCCAGTGCTTTCTCTTATGGTGTCATCTTCGTTATCAAGTCCTAAAACTCTATTCTTCTGTTCTTGATTCAATGAAAATTGCTCTAGAAAAAATTTGATAAGTCAAGTTCGAAGAATTTAGAAACTACTCATATCCATAAATTTTATAGGACAACATTTGCCATCTCAATATCCAACTGTAAGAAAACATATCATCACACTCTCAACTCAAACTTTTAGCATTTGAAGACTTATCCGACAGGCAGCATATTGTCCTAAATTGTTTTGGTCCAAAAATAGTTGTCGCTGGGAAGAACAGTCAGTGCTCCTCATTCCTCACTAACATGCACAATAAATACTCGTACATTTTCGTAAAGAGTCACAAATAATCTATACAATAACAGTTTTACTGGTTAAATCTTCAAGAATAACCACCTGATATCCACTACATATAGTCTAATGATAACATTTTCCCATCATCAAAAACTTGAGTCGTCCACAGCGACTGTAGATCCAGGTAAATAAGTCGTAGAAATTGAAGGATAACTGTCTTACCCGAGTATCATCTGATCCAGATATTAAAAGAGAACCACTAGAATTCCAGGCGACAGCATTAACACACCCCTGGTGCCCCTGGAGAGAGAGAGAGAGAGAGAGAAGGAAGGTATTTAATTAACAAACAAGGAATTACAAATTGTCAGGATAGAGACGGCAAAGAAAGGTGGAATTGTAAGGGAATGGAAAAACAACTGTTGCACATAATTTTGAGGAAAAAAAAAAAAAACAAGATCATGCATCCAACAGAAAGAGGAAAGACTCTAACAATCTCTCACTCTTTAAAAGATGAAATTCCTCATTCCATTATAGTAAATAGGTTATGTGCATCACCTGGAAAATGTCGTCTTAAAGAGATTATGACAGCCCAACCTCAATACCATTACTTTCAGAACCCAAAATGACAGTGTTAGTTAAAAGTGAGGGCTAAAGTTTACAGGCTTCCAGCTTCCAGCTTCCACATAACCATGTTGGAGAATCAACATTAAATACAGTTCTACAATATGCAATAGAGACAAGGGGGGAAGAGAACAATAGCAATCTGAGCAGATCACAATGACTCATTTCTAATGCTACTTATTAAGACTACCTCCATCAGGTAAATAATGAACCCACTTTCAGAATTCCAATTTCTGTAACACGTTAATACGATAGTCAATAACTTGTCCCATACGGCTTAAAACAACAGATAAGAAGCAAGGTGCAATTGAAATAAGCAATGGGCTGATCATCTCCATCAATATTAATCTTCTGACATATCCAGAAGTATTTTATCTTCATAATGAACAGGCGAGGAAATCAGCAGTGTATTAAATGCTTAGGCAAGAAAACTTAGATTTTTGTTAGATAGTCCGAGTATCCTCACCTAACAGTCATACTACTTGCCTAATAGACATTAAACATAAATGACATGGAACAAACCATAAAGCAATAATCTTAATGGCATGGATAATAATACTAATTGCTCAGTACACCATGCACTCGACATAATATACATCATAAAATTTATAATTAAGAATACATCACTGATAATTTCAAAAAAAAAAAATAATAATAATGTGGAAAAATCACAGCACATAGAAACTAAAATCTATACCGACCTCCAGTTCCTTTTCCTGGGAGAGTCTTTGGATGAGTGATGAGTGCATCTGCAAACTATAGTTGGGATTCTGCATACATAAATGACTTGGAAAAATGAAACAAATTCCTAAGAGGAAAAAAAGTAAAAGCTTCACAAAAGCAGATTTCATCAAGCAGGCCTTATGTTTCAGTATTAAGTAAAACACATAAAAAAACTTTTCCCTTTTCCAAAAAGCAAAGAGTACTTTACAAACATTAAAAAATAGCATATAACATACAAAACGAGCCACCAAGAAAGAAAAGCCAAACAGAAACTTTAAAGTAAGAAAATAGCATGATGAGCTGCTTTGCAATGTACGGTATAGTTTTTATATAGATAGTTCCTTATGTATTTATGGATGGATGACGAACATATTAATCTTCGAAACTATGTTTTCTTATAGAAAAGAAAACAAGAGAGTGAGAACATAAGAAGAATTTAATCCGGAATTTTTTGCAGAATAGACAAACTGCAATATAGTTCGTGCCTAAGGATCATAGTTTTTTCAACTTGTATTGATATACGGAGACGTTCTTTTTCATCGTTTATTTTTCAAGGAAAACAAAGAATACTGCATCCTTTACAAATTTAACAAAGAATATCTCTATGCAATGAATTAAAATGCGTCGAATTCCATGAATCTTAATGAAAACAAACAACGACTGCAATCTAGGTTCTTACTACTATTACTCTGCTTCAAGTCATAAGTCTGACACATTAAGAAACAGGATCAATGAAGTCAAATAGACGCACTCGAATGAGAGTTTCTTTTAGCAATTTCAGAAAATTCGAAATCGACCAAACCAAAATTGCATTGCTTGTCGTCCACAAACAGCCTTCAAACAATCCAAAATCTCCGATGTTCATCTCATATAGATACACTTCTCACTTCGCCTCCAACGACAAAAACAATCAACTAAATCCAATAAGGCGAGTGATATATCTAAAATTCACAGGATTCTACACAATCAACTCCGCACAAAAGAACGTTCACGCTCCAAAAACCAAAGACGCATACAATTCACATCCAATCCATAAAATCAATTCTACTAACTCGACACTTGAAGTTAAACGAATGCAAACCCGATGAAAAGGTAGAAAAAGAAGAAGAAAAATCAATTACACATACTTGACGAAAGTTGATGTGCCTGCTCTCGAGCAAACCGCAGACGTTACCATCGTGAAAGGCGAAATCCTCCATGAGATAAGGGAGAACTTAGAGAAACCCTAGCGTAGAACAAACTCCGACCGATTATCTGCAGTTGCAGCAGTGAAGGTTCCGATCATTCTACAATTTTCACGCTCCAAGCTGAGAACCGTCCCTGTGGCGTACCCAAATAAATATATAGAGTGCTCTTTGGGCGAATTAGATTAAGGTCGTGTGACAACTAATTTAATTAATTTGCTGGATTATTCTTTTTTTTTTTTTTATTTCATCGTTTTCTCCAGAAATATATATATCGTGAAAATTAATATAAAAAAAAAATATTCATACTTCAATTTTTACATATTTATAAATTTATTTAAAAATTTCTTATGAAAATAAAAATAAAAAATAAATTGATACAATTATAAATTCATAAACTAATATTTTGATTTTAAAAATGTAAATAGATATAAATTATAATTTAAGATTTTTGTTAATGTAATTTTAAAGTTTATGAATATAAATATTTATTTTACTTTTTACTTTTTTACTTTTTACTTTTACCATGTAATGTTGAAATTATGATAAGAACAAATTTACCACTGGAGATAATAAATATTAAAAACACGGAATTAGGTGATCAGTTATTAACACGAATCTTCTCTATTTGAGGGTTATTATTGAGATTTAAATCTAAAAGTTTCCGTAAATAAATCAAAATTAAATTAACATTTAATTAATAAAATATATTGTAATAATTTAATAAAAAATAAATAGAAGTGCTATTTATTTATATGAGAGTATAATAGACCAACACATTATTATGCTCGTTATCTATATCGTCAAAGTTAAAAAATGTGTGTCAGTAGAAAGAGGTTTTCACACTCTTATAAAAAAATGTTTAGTTCTCTTCTCTAATCGATACGGGATCTCTTAATTTACTCCCTTGGGGCCAACGTCTGACTCTGATACCATTTATAACAGTCCATGTATGCTGCTAGTAGATATTGTCTACTTTAACTTGTTACATATCGCTGTCAACCTCACAATTTTTATACGGGGAGAGGTTTTCACGCACTTTTAAGAAATGTTTCATTTCCTTTTTTAATCGATGCGGGATCTCACAATCTACTGCTCTTTGGGGACACGTAATTGTAATTTATAAATCATGAAATAAAATAATAAAAATAAATAAATAAAACTTTGAATTTTCACGAAATTAACTGTATCACTTGTTTAATACGGTAAAGTTTGTGTGGATTATAAAAAAATAAAAATAATAATAATAAATAAATGAAAACGATGCGGTTTATGGAACCCACATGTCACATCGGTGGTTTTTAAGTTTGAAAATAATATTTTCGAGATTCTATTTAAAAATAAATAAATAATTAAGATTTCTCAAATCTTTTTATTCTTATATTCCTATCTATACAAAAATTGCATATTATCAATCGAGAGAAAATGTGTTTAATCATTGTTTGTGTATAGTATACATATAGATATAATGAACTTATTTGAATCGATTAATGAGCCTTTCAAAAACTAATTTAAAATATTTGTTATTATTATTATTATTTTTAATTTACTTATGATACAATTATAGAAGTGTTTTTTTTGTTTTTATATAATTTTTAACTATTTAGAAGATAATATTTTAAATGGTTATCTTAATTAAATGTTTAAAAATAAATAATATATATTTTACTAACTAACATTTTATTTTTAATTTTTATTAAAAAGTAAAAAAAATAATAACAACCCAAAAAATTATAATTAGGTTGAGTTGAGTTTATTATTTAATAAAACTTGTTTGAGTCAGGTAAATATTGAAACTCCTTTCACATAACACTGACAAAAAAAAAAAAAAAAAATTTAGTGAAAGAGAATAACAAGGCTGAAATTCTAAATTGTTCGACGAGCAAATAGAGTTCACTCAAGAGGAAGATGAGGAATAATAGCTAAATAGCGTTCTTAAATGCGGGTATAAGTGATTGAACTAACAAAGAAACCCTATACAAACAACCGACAACATAAATATAGATCAATAAGTTGGATGTTCAAATTAAATTAGAGAGTGGCTTTCAGGAACCGATTCCATCGTTCATTTTGATTATTCAACTGAAAAACAACGATATAAAATAACACTACTCCCCGAGGTCAAACTCAAAAGCTAAATTAAAAAATGTATCAAGTTACATTACTAGTCTCTAATATTGCTGCACAAATGATACAAATAACATAACTTCCACCATTGAGATTTCATGACTCAAGTTCCTACATCAAAAACTCAAAGAAATGAAAAGAAATTTGAATGTTTGGAATGACTTCTCTGAGTGACATTGAGACAAATATGAATTCCATCGAGTCTCCCTTACTTGATGGAACAATCCAGACTTCAGTTATTTCAAACACATCAAATGATCATTCAAATTGTCACGACTCTCTAGAATTAGTTGTTTTAAACACTTGAAAAATCATTCCAGACAAACGTTTCATCGAATGAAACAAAAACCCTTCACCGAATCATAAAACTCATATTCTCTACTGTCACTTCCTCTAAGCTAAAGGTAAGTGTGTTTGTACATTATGAGAAAGAAAGATGTCAAAATGCAATAATCCTAACAGCTCTTTCATTCTTCACTAATAAGTGAAAACTGGGCCAAAGAGGATCCTAAATGTACTAAGAAAGACCCTTTTTTTTTTTTTTTTTTTTTTTTTTTTTTTTTTTTTTTTTTTTTTTTTTTTTTTTTTTTT
>NW_019272022.1:5002749-5003876 GCF_002738345.1 Cucurbita maxima
TTTTTTTTTTTTTTTTTTTTTTTTTTTTGCATTTGTGGGAATTTCAGTTTCACCAAATAGAATGCTTCATACCGAGGCCATTACAGGTCAAAATAAGGCCTTTGTATCGCTTGAGATAATCCTGCAGAAATAGAATTATATTGGAATACAAAAAACTGCACGGAAGCGTCATAATAAAGTTCCACAAAGAGGAATGATGGAAAGAAACTTAGTACCACTATGTTATCATCATTTACATAAAGCATTCCCTTCTCGTCGTATTCCTGCCTCCTACAAGGATCGCTTAAAACTGCGGAAGGAAATCACACAAGAATCTTAAATTTCAATAACCAATATCTATTTCATGCCCAGTTAACGATACATCTATAGTTCCCTATCACACAAAGAGGCTAAACGGCTAGAAATCTAACACAACACTCAAACTCAACAAAATGAATAAATGGTACTAATTCAAGCCAGGGAAGTTCAACAACACGTGGGTACATTCGTGGGATATTCAAACTTCTAACCTCCTGGTAAACTATAGATGTCTTAATAAGCATTTAGACACCGAAGAATGTTTGTAAGCAAGAGAGAATTTTGAAAATTTGTTACAAAACAACCTAAAAAGGATTATGATGGGATGGATGCTCTTACTCGAATCGTTCTTTGTCAGGATGTAAGATCCATAGTTACATTAATAGGTACAGAACTTTTTATCCTTGTGCATGTCAACATTTTCAAACATAATATATTGCTAAACAAGATATAAAAAATACGAATGGGGATTGAAAAACTCTGGAACCAAATTTAGTAATACAATGCACTTCAAAAGTTCTTATGTGGTTCCGTGCTCATCTTGGGATAGCTAACTACAAGGGCATAGACCGAGACAATCAAAATTTTACATTTGAACTTTTTACATTTAACTACTTAATTTAAGACAAATCAATTGCTACCCCCTCCTCCTTCTATTTGCCTCGGTAAACAACCTACCAACATATTCATAAACAAAGTTGAACTCAAACCATAAAACTCGCCTAAAAGAAGCAACCCAAAAGTGCTGATGTTCAGCTTGAATGAACATCATACAGGGAAATATTCCCAACATCTAGAACATGGCAAAAAAAAAAAAAAAAAAAAAAGAA
>NW_019272022.1:5003972-5015047 GCF_002738345.1 Cucurbita maxima
AAAAAAAAAAAAAAAGAAGAAGAAGAAGAACAGCAGATGAACCAATAACAAAAGAAGGGTGCCCCAATAAGATTCTTTAAAAAAAAATTCTTTAGTTTTTGCACCTTCAATAGTTAAAAAAGGAAAATTATATTGAAAAAAAAGGTTAAGATATAAAACTTCGCCATCGCCTCACAGAAAGATTTTCTAAATTCTGCCACTAGGGAAAAAGAAATAACTCCTAAAAGTTCGATGGCTCTGCAAATAGATATAAATTCTGCCAATAGATATAAATTCTCTACTTCAGATGGCTCTGCAAACACGCAGTTGAGCACAACGCTGTACAACTTGTAAACAAATTATAATCGACACTATAATAAGTGAGAATTAGGTCAAAATTATCGCGGTAGGCAACTAAACACCACTTCCATTTCTAGAGGACTTCTGTTCTCTCTCGTTAATTAACTGTATGAATAATAACAAAAGAAAAAAGGTTATGGCGCGCAACTGACCTTCATATGCCTCGTTTATTTCCTGAAATCTGGAAGTGGCACCGTCGTGGTCTTTCTTCTTGTCAGGATGCCATTTCTGCACACAATCCAACCGATAAACAAACGAAAATCAAAAGAAAAGAGATAAAAATTTACCGATAAACAATTATAGAGAGAGAGCGAACCAGAGCCAGGCGTATGTAATTGGAACGAATTTCATCGTCCGTAGCATCGTAATCGACCTCCAAAATTTTGTAATAATCCTAGAAACAGGCGGAGATAAGAAATTGCGGCAAATACGCTTCGGTAGATGGCAGGAAAGTTGAAGAACGTTAATTAAAATACCTTCGGCTTAACAATGGCGGAGAAGAAATCGAAATTGATGTGGGAATGTTGATGATCTGAGTCGGTATCATTGTGATTGTCTTCCCACGCACCCGACATCGTTCTGGAGTATTTGGCATCCGGGAAAATGGAGAGAAATTGAGATAAAATGGCGGTTTCTTGATATGATTGTTAATTGTTGTTATTCGTTGCGTACTGGGTTTGGGGAAGCCAGTGGTCCTGCTCTGTCTCTGCGCGTGGGATCTCTTTTAGTTTTACTGGGCCTGGGCCTGGGCCTCTATCTTTTTATTTATTATTATATAAACACGGCTCGTGTCCGACATTAATCTCAATTCTACTTCAAATAACACTTCACTTTATTTGGTTGATCAAATATCAATAATAGAGATTCGAATTACTTCACAAGCAAGATTAATAATGTCAAACTTGAATGATTCTACGTGCAACCTTATTTTACTACATATTTCACACATGACTTTATATAGTCTCAAAATAAAAAAATTTAAGTTCATAAGCATTCAAAGAGTTGTAACCCTATTTTATGACCATAATTAGCCACTTTATATACTTTATTGCTATAACGAGCTATTATTGAAAATAAGTATTTAAATACGTTAAATAAACGTCATGACTCAAAATTATAATTCACCCAAAATTTATAACAATTAAACTTATTATTTTTTAATGCGACACAAATTGAATTATTCACATTTTCTTCAAATATTTCTTGAATTTTATATTGCATGATTGATGTCTTCGTTCATTTCTGAACATCTCTATTTTCTTTTAGTAATAAATTTAAATAAATATTAATTTTAAAATTGGATGTTAAATAAATATCTTGATTTTAAAATTTACCTTACACAAAATTAGAAATATAATAATAAAATAAAGTAAAAAATATGAACAGTTACAAAGAAAAAAAATAAATAAATAATTTCACAATCACAAAGAAAAAAACAGGAATTTGTCCAGCTAATTATAAGCTATTACTTCAAATAAATAAAAAAATAAATAAGCTACGAAATAATCGAGTAGGGCCACCGCCACCGCACACCAAAAAAACAATATTATTTAAATTAATTTAATGAAAAAATGTCAGAAAATGATCAATTTTATTCTATGATTCTGCTTGTTTCCCGCGAGGCGTTCAAAAAATTTCAAACCAAAGTTGTTTTGATAATGTTCGATGATTCTCAATCATCCAATGGGGCGCCGACACGTTGCATACAGTAATCCTCCACGTGGCACGACGAGAGCATGTCTTGACGATCTCGATCTTGTCTGCCCATAATTTCCCCTAGCCGTTGGTCTCCCATGAATTCTATTTATCTTGTTTATGCGTTTTTATAATAAGCTTTTAGCCTGCATTAAATATTTGAATTTTCAATTTTGTATATAACAAAAACGGTTTTTATGCAATAACTCGTTCATTTTTAGTTGAGTCAGCCTCTTCTTATTGTTTCGTCCGCCTATTTTTTCGTAGTTTATTAGTGTGTAAGATGGTAAACTCAGAGAGTTTCCGACTTCTCGTTAAACGTGTCCTCAACAATTTGATAGTTGTTCGGTTTTCATTTTTGGGTCGGGAAAATGGAGCCAGTGAGGACAAATTGTCCCAATCCTCTCGTGCGATAAAAAATAGTCGTACAACGAGATATTTCACATCCTCCCTTTCAGCAAGACATGACGCCTTGGTGGTGTAAGGATTGACCCTAAAAATTAAAGGCTCGAGTTTTACTTAAGCCAAGTCTAAAGCATCTAGGATAGTGTTTGAGCATTGATTCGGTCGATCCTATCTTAATAACCTAACTCATGGTCCAACCTTTTCAATTTGGCTATGAGTCAGAGTTTGTTTAAGTTTGAGTCGAGTTCATAGCCGTGAATTGATTTGACCGATTAAATATTAATTATTTTTTAAAAAGATTTTATCGATTAAACATTATTATAATCCATTGATTTTCTACTTTTTATTTTTATGTATTTATTTTATTACTTTTTACACGATATAATTACTGAAACTATAAAAAGTAGTATTTAATTTTTTTTTGGATATTTTAATTAAATTTTTTTTTGATTTTGAAAATTTTACTCGTATTTTAAATTCGAATATTAAATAAAGCAAAAACTGGAAATTCGGGACCGGCTCAAGCTGTGACGAAAAAGGACAGAAAGTAGGGGCCAAGTGGGACCCGCACGCCATGTGAACCGGTTGCTAGTCGTCTTTCTATCGGCAAGTGAAGGAAAGCGTTGCGTCCCCACTTCAACGTTCACTTAATATTTTCCCATTATTAAAAAAAAAAAAAAAAAAAAACACGAATGACTGCCACGTATGCTGCCCGTTACATTTTCCCGGCGACACTTCAAGTACGTGTCCTTTAATTTCGGCCTAATTAATGAATTATTCCAAATAAAAAAACCTGAAAACGTCGTCGTTTCGTTTAATACAAATACTTTATTTAATAATTGTGAAAAATATGGAATCTAAAATAAATAAATAAATAAATAAATAAATAAAAGCTGGCCAAAAAGTACCACCATAAGCCGTAGTCCCTTGCTTTCCAGTGGGTTTCAGAGCTAAAAAAGCTTGCTGTATAAGCAAACTTTTGTCTCCATTTTTTCTTCAAATCTCGTACTCGTTTTCCCTCTCTGTTGATCTTCTCTCTCTTCCTGTTCATCGCAATCTGCGTGATTTACCGAGCGGCATTGCCTTTTTTGTCGAGTTTTTTTGTTCTTCGTGCAGTGAGCTCTGAGCGTTCGATTCTAATGTGAGTTCCTGGTAATTTCTGAACTCTGGATTTGAGATTTGATTTCGCGGTTGTGAGATTAGGAGGTTGAAAGGGAGGTAGAATGTTTACCGACGGACTTGATAAAAGTGCCCTTCGATGGGTTCGCGAGGTTTCATTCTACTTCAATCCCTATTATTTTGATTTTGTTGTCAAATTGTTCTTGTTCATCTTTCTTCACACTGTTGAGTTTTGGTGTGGGAATTTCTGCTATCAGTTGATTCTTTTGTTTATTTGACAGAAGGAAGTACCGTTTGGTTCTTCGAATATGAGGTCTCGAGCCGATCCAATCACTGGCATCAGAGCGGGTACCGGAGCAAGGGGGTTTGGATTGCCACCGCCGTCGAAATTCAGAAGTGGACATTTGCCGGGGAGTGCTATTCCAGTATCGAGAACCATATCAGGCGATGTGGACAATAGTGCATCAGCTTCAGAGAATGATATGAGTACTGATTCTGAGGAGGATGTTTATGGAACTAGATATTCTATGGACTCATCACCGCAACGGAACGGAGTACCAAATCGTTCTGGTTATAGATATGGAAATCATTTGCCGGGGAGGTTAAATAATGGGAGTGATTACTTTTTCTCTGATGTTAGTTCGTCGAGGGAAACTTTGGTGGGGGGTCATAGGCCAATGACCGAAAGGATGAGGGCTACAAATGGGAGATTCCCAACTGGGCAGAATGTTTATACAGAAGACGATTCTTCTGATTCTGCTGCGAGTTCTGAATTTTCTACTACACAAGTGGGGGGAAGTATTAATGGAGCTATACCCAGGAATAGAGCTTCAATGGCTTCAGAGGGATACTCATCAAGCCAGCCTTCTCGTATGAATGTGGGCAATGCGCCTAGAAAGGTCTACATTTCTTTGAAAATTTTATGTTCCTCATTTTCCATCTGTGTAATGCTGATTTAGTCTATTCTGCAAGATCAGCAAAATGGAAGGTTTTCGGACGACGATGATCAAGACGACGTTCCCAGTGCGCCTCCTTTTTGTGCTTCATCGCATGAAATTAAACAATGTCCTGAAAAACGCCAAGACGTGAAGCTTGATGGCGCACATGATCGTAAAACTCCGTCTGGGGTTGAATTGCAGAATGGGAAGAAGAGCAGTGACCAGTTTGTGAGGTTGGTTTCTGAACCAGTGACCGGTTTGAACTGCAGCATGAAAAATTTCCCATTAGAATTGTCTAAATAAATGACAGCCAAGTCTTTGTATTCATTAACATTTCATTGTTACAATTTATTGTTCGTTCTAAAAGTTGGGATCGGAAATGTTATCATCTCCTTGCTCTATTTGCAGACCTGTGAATTCGGAAGCTGCTGGGAGTTCAGGATTAGCTCGCCTCCCCACATATAATGCCAGGTTTTGCCATCTAAACTGTTTAGGGTTTATTGTTGATGACATGCTATCTTAATTTAGTTTTCTAATGGGGTTTATAATTCCAATATCAGTGCTTTAGGGCCGTGGTATGCTGTCATAGCATATGATGCCTGTGTGCGTTTATGTCTTCATGCTTGGGCAATGGAGAATATGGAAGCCCCGACGTTTTTGGAAAACGAATGTGCAGTACTACGAGATGCATTTGGGTAGGTCCATTCTCATTTCATTGACTTCTTACAATTTTTCCTCTGCATACCATGTAAAGAGTCTAAATCTCGAGTTGAAAAATTGGTCTTCATTGCTTTTACCAACTTACGTCTCGATCGATATGCTGTAGTTTACGTCAAGTACTCTTACAGTCGGAGGATGAATTGTTGGTGAAGCGTACTTCTGAACTCGCCAATGAGGGAGCTCCCACTAAACCAAAGAAAACAATAGGCAAAATAAAGGTGCAAGGTAAAGTGCACGGTATTCATAAATACCTCATTGTTCAGGTGGCAATGGATGTGAGCTAAAGATTGTTTATTGTGCAGTGCGGAAAGTGAAGATGGGGCTGGATCCACCAACAGGCTGTAATATTTTATCTTTAAAATCACCTGTAGTGAACCTAGAAACCATCAAGTATCAATTTTCTAGCTTTCAATCAGCAGTAGTTTCTGGATGGCACGCTGTGAATAAAATTCGTGTTGCACCGCGGATACCTCTAAACAGTTCTCTATCTAGACAAAGCATGGCATATGTGCATGCAAGCACCCAGTACATTAAGCAGGTATCCAAAGTTCTTAAAGCTGGTGTAACGACCCTGCGCAGCAGTTCAACTTCTTACGAGGTGGTACAAGGTAATGCTTACTTACAAATTCTGATTTTTTACATGTTATGCCCTTGGTAATGTTTGACATGAACTGAATCCCGTCTTTCGCTGTCATCAGAAACATACCCATGTTTGCTAAGACTGAAAAGTTTAGCTGAGGAAGATGCCGTCAAAATGCAAGCTGGATCAGGAGAAACTCATGTTTTGTATGTTATTTGCTTATGTACCAGTTTTTAGTTAGGAATCCTTGTTCACGAAACCGCTGACAAGTGACAACTTTACAGCTTTCCTGATGGTCTTGGTGATGATCTAATAATTGAAGTTCAGGATTCCAATGCAAAGCATATTGGTCGAGCAGTCCTGCAAATAGCTGCCATTACTGACAACCCAGTAAAATCTTTTTTGACCCTGAAAATGCGTAATGTTTAAGAGTAATTCAACTATATTTGAAGATTTATCCAAAAATTAAATGCAGGCAGAAAAATTACGTTGGTGGTCTATTTATCGAGAGCCTGAACATGAGCTCATGGGAAAAATTCAACTATATGTAAATTACTCAGCAAGTACTGATGATAGTCAACCGAAGGTATGTTACTATAGATTTCCTTTCTCAAGTTTAGATCGCCTTCCCTTAGCCACGTAACTTTCCCTTTTTTTTTATTTCTTACTTTGCCAATTAGATTTCTTATTAAGCATTCCACTCTTTTTCCTCATTTGATGATGTACTGATCCTGTCTTTGAAATTGAATAAACTGATTTTCTTTTGAGAATCCCCCTTCGCCAAATTTAGGCAAAATGGATCTTACCCGATTGTTTTGGTTGAATTTTCTGATTCCTGAGCTTCTTCATGATTTTAAAAAGCACTTTTCTTCAAGCTGATCTCAATTAGATCTCTCTGGCCTATTTGTACTTGTTGTGAATTTATTAACAAGGAAAAATGTTTTAGGAAACCTTTGGTTTTGCAAGGTGCTTCTAAATTATTTGAAGTTTGAACATGTCGTAAATATTTCTTTTATTTGTGGTCCCTAGTGCGGTTTGGTGGCAGAAACAGTAGCATACGACCTAGTTCTTGAGGTTGCCATGAAGGTTCAGCATTTTCAACAGAGAAACCTTTTGTTGCATGGTTCCTGGAAATGGCTTTTGACAGAGTTTGCATCATACTATGGCATTTCAGAAGTATATACCAGATTAAGGTAAGAGGGCTATGTTAAGATAATTACTTATTCGACATAAATGGCCGGCATAAAGTTACACTATTATGTGGTGATGAATATTGATGGTACCTGGCATGTCAATAGATATCTTTCATATATCATGGATGTTGCCACGCCAACAGCTGACTGCCTCACCTTGGTGCACGACTTGCTCATGCCTGTTGTTATGAAGGGCCATGACAAAAGCACGTTGAGTCATCAAGAGGTAGTAATTCGAGCTTCCTTGTTCAAACCAGTAGATGCTTATTTTATCTCTACTATTTTATATTTCAGTATTGTATATAATGAACATTTTGCAAATCTTGTTGGTTGTCTCTCAGAACCGAATTTTAGGAGAGACCAGGGTTCAAATTGAGCAGACACTTGCTCATGTTTTTGAGAATTATAAATCACTTGATGAAGCAGCTCTCTCAGGTCTTATGGAGGTGTACAGTCCTGCAACTGGTGTTGCAGCTCCTGCTATCGAACCTGCAGTTAAATTGTACACACTTCTTCATGATATTCTTTCTCCAGAGGCTCAGACTTCTTTGTGCCATTATTTCCAGGTTTTGAGAAATTTCATCTCTGTAGGAAGTAGGATTGCATTGTCAAGTTGAATGTTCAATTTTTGCCCTAAGGCTTAGCATCTTTTCAGGTTGCTGTGAAAAAGAGATCAAGGAGGCACTTGAGTGAGACAGATGAATATATGGGTAACAATAACGAAGGCAGTTTGGTCGATAATGTCACTATGTCCACTGCTTACCAAAAGATGAAATCAGTGTGTCTTAACATTAGGGAGGAGATATTGACTGACATTGAGATCCATAATCAACATATACTTCCCAGGTACCGCTTCCTGTTCAGAGCCATGACTGCATGTTAACCATAAGCCAAATTAAAGAGGAATTGACTATATTTGCATCTCTAGAGAAAAACTGTGAGATCCTACATCGATTGGAGAGGGCAACGAAGCATTCCTTAAAAGGGTGTGGAAATCTCTCCCTAGTAGGGAAAGCCCAAAGAGGACAAAATCTGCTAGCGGTAGACTTGGGCTCTTACTAATGGTATAAGAGCCAGGCATCGAGCGGTATGCTAGCGATCTCACATCGGTTGGAGAGAGAAATGAAGCATTCCTTAAAAGAGTGGAAATCTCTCCCTAGTAGACACGCTTTAAAACCTTGAGGGGAAGCCCAAAGAGGATAATATCTGCTAGCGGTGGACTTGGACTGTTTACAAAATCTTTCCTTCTGTTCAGAGACTGATTCTTTTCAGCAAAAGTTCATGGACAACATGTTCAAAATAACTTTTTTTTAGTATTTGTCAAGAGAAGCTTGCTGACATAAGTTTCTATTTGCAGTTTTGTAGACCTACCAAATCTCTCTGCTTCCATATACAGCACAGAGCTTTGCAGTAGATTGCGTTCTTTCCTTATTGCTTGCCCACCAACAGGCCCCTCACCTGCAGTAGCAGAACTTGTTATTGCTACAGCTGATTTTCAGAGGGATCTTGCCAGATGGAACATTAGGTAACTTTTTGTTTATGCATAAACTAATTTTGTTAAGTTTGGGAGAACATCTTGATGTCCTTATAAATTTCCAATGATTTTTTTTTTCTTTCAGTCCTGTGAAAGGGGGTGTTGATGCAAAAGAATTATTCCATTTGTACATTCTGGTGTGGATCCAGGATAAGCGTCTATTGTTGCTTGAAACCTGCAGATTGGATAAGGTCAGTCAAATTAATTACATTTCTATATTTTGAATATTACAAACTTCATGCGAGCATGAAACATGAAGGAACAGGGTTTCTGTTAACAGTATAGAGAAGAGTACAAGTTTATCAATCAGAAAAGGACAATATGTAGTTTTCAAAGATGAACAAGGGCAATATCAGTAGAACAATTTTGTTTTCTTTGCCCACAAACTTACCGTTACTTAAAGATGCACTTTAGAGGAAAATATAAACTAAGCATCAACTGTTGTGCTTATGAGATTATGATCACTGTATTTTCAGAAAACATGCTCAGTTTATTTTACTTCTCAACTCATGGTTGTGGTTAATATGAACATAAATGCAGGTTAAGTGGTCGGGAGTTAGGACTCAACATTCTACAACACCTTTTGTCGATGAAATGTATGACCGATTGAAGGAAACATTGAGTGACTTCGAGATTTTCATTTGTCGATGGCCCGAGTACACCTTTGTTTTGGAACAAGTAAGTTCGTAATCTTGTGGCAACTCTTTTTGCTGTAAACACCGTCTCTCATCTCAACATCTCGGTGTATACCATCTCAAAAGGCATTGTTTGTTGATTTTTAAACCAAAAACCATGGGTAAGAATTTGCCTGTAATTTAAGGTCATCTTTATCAGAACTTCTATGGGATCTCTGAAGGTCTTTGATTTCTTCTCTAGTCTCATCGTCAGAAGTCTCTCTAACTAGCTTCTTTCTTTGGGATTTCTATAATAGGCTATTGCAGATGTTGAAAAAGCATTAGTGGAGGCATTGGATAAGCAGTATGCTGATGTCTTGGCTCCTCTTAAAGAAAATTTAGCACCCAAAAAGTTTGGGCTTAAGTATGTTCAGAAACTTGCCAAACGATCCCCAAGCTCTTATACTGTTCCTGATGAGGTAAGTTGACTCTTAAAATTCGAAGTTTTCTTTCGTATGTGTGTGTTCCTTAATATTGAAATTCAATGATGATTTCAGCTGGGGATTCTATTAAATTCCATGAAGAGGATGCTCGACGTTTTACGCCCAAAGATAGAAGCCCAATTTAAGCAGTGGGGTTCCTGCATTCCTGAAGGTGGAAATGTAATTCCTGGAGAACGTCTTAGTGAAGTGACAGTCATGCTTAGAGCCAAGTTCAGAAACTATTTGCAAGCAATTGTGGAAAAGTTTGTTGAGAATGTAGGTACCATTTTGCTTAATCAAGTCTTTTGTTTAAAATTTGTCGCTCTCGAGTGTTTCGTTTAAAATGGTACACAGTACGGGGTTTTCGATTAAGAAGTAGGACATTTCTTGATGTTTCTATCGGATCATCTTGTTTTATCTGCCTTGTTATTTACTGCAGACGAAGTTACAAAATGCTACAAAGCTAAAAAAGATTCTACAAGACTCCAAGGAAGCTGTGATTGAATCAGAAATACGAAGTAGGATGCAACCATTGAAAGATCAGTTGGCAAACACAATAAATCAGATTCATACTGTCTTTGAGAGTCGTGTCTTTATTGCTATCTGTCGGGGTTATTGGGATCGGATGGGACGGGTAAGATAAACCTGGATTTTTCTATACATGTTTGCTTCAAAATGGCTCCAAAATTGAGAATTCATTCTTTGAGCTTTTGCATTTTTGGATTTTTATATGGCACAGGATGTTCTAAGCTTCATGGAGAACAGGAAAGAGAACAGGTCATGGTATAGAGGCTCACGAATTGCAGTTTCGGTAAGCAATTACTTGAATTACTTTAGAGTTCGTCACGTCTGAAATAAAGGGATCTTTGCAAGCCATGATGGTCACCTATGAGTTTCCTTGTTCCTTTGTCATTCTCATCACTTATTCATTTGCAGGTACTCGACGACACATTTGCCTCACAAATGCAGCAATTGCTCGGGAATTCGCTACAAGATAAAGACCTCGAGCCACCAACCTCTATCACAGAAGTGCGATCGATGCTCTGCAAGGATTAAGGGCAGGGCCAACGTATCGTACCATAGAAACATAGTGGAGATATATTTTCAAGAAGCAAGAAGAGCCAAGGGCGGCTAACCTATATAATCTTGTTAGCATGAAGGTTTAGATGTCAATTTTGATAAAAGAAAAGAATTAGAATCCTGATTCCATTTTGTAAAGGGAGTTAGCTACTCAGCTGCTCCAAAATTTTCTTTTGGTGTCTCTTTAATGATGTACTAACTAAAGAGATGCAGATGTATATGTTACAACAATTACATAAATATAATTCTTCCAATTCTTAGAGACACTGCCTTCGAACATCCTCAAATGCATTCATAAAAATAATTAGAAAATGGGCCTGGTATGGATAAATATTTGTTTTAATCCGATTTTTTTTTTTTTTTTTTTTTTTTTTTA
>NW_019272022.1:5015260-5024817 GCF_002738345.1 Cucurbita maxima
TTTTTTTTTTTTTTTTTTTTTTTTTTTTTTTTTTTTTTTTTAATTTAATGGTTAGATCAAAAGGTTTCCATTTAGTCTCTTTCAACACTTTTTTTATTCACTCTTTTAATGTACATGCATCTTATGATATTTAGTTAGAGCATTTAAAGATGAATTGTTCTAATTCCTACCAAATCTTCCGTCTATCAAATTATTAATATCATGTTTGATACCATTTGTTACGGTCCAAGCCCACCTAACAGATATTGTCTGTTTTAATCTAGCTTTACAGAGTGTTTTGTATCCCTCTCCAACCGTTATTTATCTCACAATCCACCCCCTTCCAATATCATCCAATTTTATTATACACGAAATACTATTTTAGCTTCCCATATTTTCATAATAGTTCCTTTTAGTTTACCTTCAAATGTTCAAATATAGTTCTAGAACTATCAATAAATCTTAAAATTATAGAATAAGAAAAATACAGATGAGAATCAAACCTATTTTAACTCATTTATATTTAAATAATTTGAGAACATTAGAAACTGGATTAAACTAAAATTAACGACCGAGACCAAATTAAGACATAAAAAAAAGACTAAATATTCATTTGGCCTTAATCATACAATTAACTTGCTAGTGTAAGAACTATCATTAGTTCAAAACAGAGCACAAACAACTTTATTAGGCATGTTGAATATTAGCAAGAATTATATGGAGAGCTGACCGGTTATATGAAGCCTCCAGTGTAGGGCACACCAGTTGGAGGCAGCCACGCATCCCCAACCAGGAAGTTTGAAACTGTAAAATTAGAAGCATCAGTAGCATTAGAAATGACATGGTAACCAGGCCAGGTGACTCTGTTCTTTGTATTTGATCCAGCTCCTGTATTATTATACTCTGCATAATACAATGTGCTCAAGTATTCCCCTGACCATGGATCCCAACCAGCAGGATTTACGAACCCATCAATGAATGTCTGCATATAAACTGTTCTTGAATATTGCTTCCATGGCCTTCCCAAATATGTCTTGTTCATGTAACTCTTGCTTGCAGCTAAATCGCTCGTGGCTCGGATTGTGCAGTTGTGGATCGAAGTACCGGTGTTTTGGTTCGGGTCCGATCGACCTTGAGCAGTGATCATGTTGGTCTGTCCAGAACGTGGTAGACGGGGATATATGTTGCAGTTTTGGAACACAACAGCTGCATTTCCAAATATGAAGTCCACTGTGCCATAAATGTCACATTCTCTGAAGAATTGTCTTAGGGAGTGAGTGTATAAGGTGTCCTGGTAACCCTCAAAGCTGCAGCTGTAGAAGATGGACATATCGGCCCCGCTTCTCATTGCAACTGCTTGGCCTTTGATTGCTCCAGCTGTGTTTTGGAAGGTTATGTTAACTGCCATGAATCCTTCTGCCGCCACAGCTGCATCATTCATGTAAAACCAAATGACATCTTAAACTTTGGCTTAGTTTAGATGATTACATATTTGAAGTTTGAAATTCCAGCCACATCTAATAAATCAACTTGAATTAATGATGCCATTCACTTTTTATTAGTATCCACTGCTAACAAATATTATTTTTTTGGGCTTTTCCAAGCTTCCCTTCAAAGTTTTAAAACAGCATAGATATGGTCTTTTTTGGACTTTCCCTTTTGAGCTTTCTTTCCAAGTTTTAAAATGCATCTATTGGGGAGAGGTATCAACACCCCTTATAAGGAATGTTTCGTTCTCTTCTCCAACCAACGTGGGATCTCACAATCTACTCCTTTGGGAGCCTAGCGTCCTCACTGGCACACCGCTTGTGTCTGGCTCTGATACCATTTGTAAAAACTCAAATCCACTGTTAGTAGACATTGTCTTCTTTGAACTTTTCCTTATGGGCTTCCCCTCAAAATTTTAAAACGTGTCTACTAGGGAAGGTTTCCACATTTTTACAAGGAATGCTTCGTTCTCCTCTCCAACCAATATGAGATCTTACGTATTCTCAGAATTGAACCTTAAATCATTTCGTATAAGACAATCAATGTTAATCAAAAGCATGCTTTTGTTTCTAATCACATAGTATTTCAAAATGCTTACCAAAAGTTGCACTGTTGAAGGTAGTCCAGCCGTCAGCGACGCTTTGGTTGCCCGTAATGATGGTCTGATTTATACCATCTCCAATCATGAGCAAGTACTTCTTCTTTGAAGGGATCGACACATACTCTTGGTAAACACCAGCTGCGATGTAAATCAAGAAGTAGCCATTGACAGCAAGAGAGTTGTTTGGAGCTGCATTAACAGCTTCTGTGATGGTGAGGAAGTTTCCTGTACCATCTTGACTCACAACTACAATACCATTAACCAAAATTCCATCATCTGAAGAAGATGAAAGCCTTCTTCGATTCGCCACCGAATTATAAACAGCACGGTCATGTTTTGACATTCTCAATGGCAACGGACCTTTCCTAAACCGGAGGTGTTTTGTCACAGGATGATCACGTGTTCTGTTTCTATTCCTAGGCACCCAGCCCTTTGTAAAAAGATCTAGAGAAAGACTGTATGATTTGGTACAATCAATGAGTGGTGCTAAGAGATCTTTCTCCAAACTAGAACCTGAGGCTACGGTATTTAGGCCATCAAGACAAGTATCAATGTTGGTTAAGATAGCACTCAGAAGACTCTGGATATAATCAGCTTTTGAGTAGGTTAGCTTTTTATCAGTGCCATTGACAGCCCGAAAAGAGTTCGACAAGAAATTAATGTTTAGTTGGGCAAGATATTGGCAATCTTTAAGACCACCAGTGACGGATTTTGGTAGAGTGGAACTGTTTTGAAGATGCTTCTCAATCAAGTTCAAGAATGTAGTTGCTTTAGCCAAAGACCGACGCATCGAAAACCTACCTGATTCATAGACATTGCCTGAGGATTTTTGAAGCACAGAGATGCAGTAAGAAGGATTTGAGGTGAATTTGCAAATGGCTTTTGCAAGGAATAAATCATTGAGAGACCCATCTGCAGCAAAAGAAGAACTGATAAGAGTTAAAAGTACAAAAAATGAAGCTATTAAAGCCATTGGCTTTGAACAAAAACTCAATTGTGAAAACAGAAGATAGCTAAGTCCATATATATAGTGGCCAGATGAATAATGGTGAAATCTGCAACTTGTCAAATTGTAAGTAAAAGTCAACAAAATAACTTCAAGTACAAAAAAGAAACAGTAAGCCTAGCCACTTTCTAGATCAATTGTCGCACAAACATATTCAAAACACACCCACTTTGGGTAGATTGAGTAATCCATGCTTCCTTAAATGCTGTGCTAAGAGACAAGACTTGGTCTTTTTCTTGAACATTATAATACGAAACCAATGGTGGAATTTCCATGTGAGTTTGACCTCGATAAGGGCTCAAGAGATACCTGGATGGAACCCTCCCTGCATGAATTGCACGTTTCCAACCTCTACTGCTGTTCATCAAACATGCTGCAGCCACATAGGAAGTGAGCTTAGTTCAACCTTATAATTGATATATACTTTTAATACAGAGACTCAAGCTAAAAAATATTGGATATTTCAGTAACGTAAAAGTATATTTAAATCCTAACTTGTTCCGCTTTTGCCTCCAAGTTGTTTAATTTCTTTTTTTTTTCTTTTTTTTTTTGTCATAATTTAGATCTTTGTATAAAAAATGTTTTGAATAGTTAATAAGGTAAGGTATGATCGTGCGCACACAGATTAAAATCTTGTAAAATATAACGAGGCAAATAAGGAGGGAATATTCAAGAAGGAAATGACCCTTAAACAAAGATGCACTTGACACATTTTATATATGTATGTGTTATTATATTAACCTAAGGAGAAGACTTTAACATAGGCCATGTTTGAAGCTACCTGCATTGTAAGTTACTAGTTCTTGGGCCAAGTAAAAAAAATAAAAAAACCTTTGACTTATTCGTTATTTATCTCAAAAATATCTTTATTAGTTCAAAAGTTTCAATTCTAGCCTAAGAAATATCTTAAAAAAACGCTACGGTATCAAATGACAAAGACATTGTTGAAAAAAAAATGGCTTTTCCGGAATGAAATTTTTGTTGCTATCCGTTACAATAACGAATCATTGATTTAACTTAATAACTAAATAAAATAAATAGACTTTTCTCTTCGTCTTAGGTCGACCAATATTCTCTATTGAAAGATCCCCGTATGGATAATACACAAATGTTTCAAAAATACCCTTTATTTATTTTTTTTTTTTTGACATAACTTTGTGCTTGCTTACAATCTTATGTCAATTTTACTATTTTGCACCTTTTTTTCCCTCTCTTTGACTTCTATTTTTCAAGCCTAATTCTTAAGAGAACAAAAATATTGTTCTAATTTAATTTTAAAATCTATTTTATTTCGTTAAATTAAATAAAATAATTTTCTTGTAAATCACTTAGAATAAAAATACATTGTATTTTTGTTTTGCTTCAATTTTTGAGACATTTGTAAAAAATAAACCTAGAATTGAAACTTAAAGAATAAAATTATCTTTTAAACAAATAGTAAAGATGAAGGGTATTTTTCATAATCTAGCCTAAAAAGGTAGGGCACAAGAAACCCAAATTATATTTAAAAATAAACCATTTAATCAAATTTAATTAATTACTTTTTCAATTTTATCATTTAAAATATATATATATATATATATGAGAGATAAAGAAAAGCAATTAGGCATTGAGTACCTTACACACACCTTGATCGCTGTGTAATAACGAACCAGTCAGCGACCCGATCGGTTGGATGAATTTTGATCCATGCAAATGAGAGAGACAGCAAAATTAGGCATGAACCCTCAACTTCCTGCGCCAAACCCAAACTGTTTTTCCGCCAAGAACGTTAAACCTCTCACTAATTCTTCTGTAATCTCTCTATTTCTTCCATTTATGCCACACTGCTCGACAGATCCAACCGAAACGAACAAGGGGAAAAGGGATCGTACCGAGAAGAACTTCTCTGATCGGTGGTTGTGTGGTTTCTTCAGCCGATGCGTCGTCATTAGGACGCATAAACTGGAAATTTTTGGAACGAATCACACACCCATCGATCTGGGGACTATCAAAGAAAAACCATGGAGGTTCTTCGGATGAGGCAGTTGATGTTGTTGTGGTCAACAATTCAAAGCTCCCGGGTTGCTCTCGTGGGTGGTAATCACACCGCTGCCAGATTTTGCACTCGCTAAAATTCCCTTTTCCCCTGCTTTAGCTTCCCCTTTCCCTCTCTGCCTGTTTGCTCTTATCTTTCTGCAATTTTCTTTAATTCTGTTTTTGCTCCAAATTAACCGCGCAACAAGCGATTTAGAAAAAAAAAAAATCTCCATATAGTTTCCAAGTTTTCATTTCAAGCAACCAATTCATGGAGTTCGGCTTGGTACATGCTTTGAAGTCCCAGGAGTACGACCACGTTCCTCATATGTATTTGGTAATCAAGCACCCTGCAGCAGCAGGAGAATCTAGGGTTATTAGATTTCTTGCTCGAGCTGTGCTCTTGGCTTTGTTCATTGTTTCCTTGCCTTATTTAGGAGCAATTCTCAGAGGAGGATCCTCGATCGCGTCCCAATCGCTAAACGATGCCGAATTTGGCTCTGAGAATGATATCGGCACTGTCACTTTGCAACTAAACGGCAACACAAATAGCTACAGAATCGTTTACCACCAACAATCTGATTCTACAAACATCGATGTGGAGAAGACCGAATTAGGCCAAAATGAGATCAAACACCCCGCTCAACGACGACTCTTGGCATACGAATCTGACGCTAAAAGAGCCGCAGCCCTTAAAGAACTCGAAGACGTCCTTCTCGAACCGCCGCGATCAGCATCGCGAAAATCTAAGCGATACTTGCAACGAACACGATACCTTCCAGATTTGATGGGCGATTCTCTCGAAGGCTATCCCCGCCATGTTTTCATCGACGTCGGACTTCCGGAGAAGGAAGGCGGAAGCGGCACAAGCTGGTTCGACAACAACTACCCTACCAGAAATAAGAAATTCGAAATGTTCAAAATCGAGACAGTGAGTACCGATCAAGAGCCATCCTCGAATCCGCCGCAAGTCGGTATATCGGACTGGCTGTCGAATAACGTAAGAGCGGAAGATTACGTCGTAATGAAAGCAGAAGCCGAGGTTGTGGAGGACATGATAACATCCAAAGCCGTAGGGTTGATCGACGAGCTTTTCTTGGAATGCAAGCCTCGTACTAACGGTGGGCGGAAGGTTTCCGGTGGCGGCCCACGACCTTACTGGCAGTGTTTGGCTCTGTACGGCCGGCTCCGAGATGAAGGTGTGGCGGTTCATCAATGGTGGGGCTGAAAAGCGTAGTAGAATCACTGGAGAGAGTTTCCATTTCTTTCTCTTTAGTTTTTAGTTTTTCCTTTTTTGTGCCGTTTTTCCTCTATTCTTTTTTTTTTCTTAAAAAAAAAAAAAACAAAAACAAAAATAGTTTTCATATGATCCAATTCTTCTGTTTTTTTTTTTTAAAAAATAATTTTAATTATATGTATACATTATATTTCAATTTCTTTCCGTTTTTAAATGTTTACTTACTTCCTATATATATTAGTTAATAAATAAATAAATAAATATATATATATAGTCTGTTTTAGGGAATGGCGACTTACAATGACTTTGGCACTTCCTATCGAGGTCTACCCAAAAAAAGAATCCAGAATCCAATGGTTCTTTATCGTGCATATTTGTATAGGATGAATCGCCCGTTTCTTGGTCGTGAATATTTGTATAGCATGAATCGCTTTAGAATTAAGCTCGTTGAACTGAAATGTGTATTATTCATATGAGGGATCTTTCGATGTAGAAGCTGAAATGTGTATTATTCATATAAGTGATCTTTCGATGTAGAAGATTTGTCGTCGATCTATTTTATTTAGTTATTCAGTTAAACTAATGATTCTACCAATAAATATATTAATATAAATATTAAATATTATATTGTCTATTAAAATTTTTTATTATAAAAAATATGTAGGCAGGCATTTTCTTTTTATCCAATTTATTTTTTTATTATAAAAAATATGTAGGCAGGCATTTTCTTTTTATCCAATTTATTTTTTTATTATAAAAAATATGTATGTAGGCATAATCTTCTCTATATCTACCTTATTATTTGAATTCTGATTTTTTAGCATAGTTCTTCAAATTTTACCCGCGCCAGGGACTTGGTGAAAATGTCTCCAAATTGTTCCTCTGTTCGGATGAAATCAATCTTGATGAGCCTTCGATCTGCACATTTTCGAATGTAGTGGAATCTGATTTCTATGTGCTTGTTTTGGTCGTGCAAAACTGGATTTTTGATCAGGGAGATCGTAGCTTTGTTGTCCACATATAGCATTGGTGGATCGCTTTCTCTCTCGATGAGTTCTTGCATTAGTCTCGCAAGCCAGACCCCTGTGTTGCTGCCATCGAAGCGACGATGTATTCTGCTTCTGTTTTGTCGATTGCTAGCAGATCACGCCGCCTAAGAGGAAGTAGATCATTTCGCTGGTGCTCTTACAATCATCAACGTCACCGGCCAAGTCACTATCACTATAGCCGACCAACTTGAGTTTCTCCTTTCCTCTCCCTCAATATCTTTTACACCCTAAGCCTCTGGTTCCAGCTACATAGCGCAGGATGCGCTTGACAGCCACTAGATGTTCCTCCCTAGGTGCTTCCATAAACCTACTCACATATCCAACATAATAAGCAAGACCAGGACGAGTGTTTACCAGATAGCACAGACTCCCGACAATGCTGCAGTAATTGGTCGAGTTGACTGTCATCGTAGTGCCGACCTTCCTTAGTTGGAGCCGGGCCTCCATTGGCGTCCTTGTAGGATTACTGTCCGCAAGCCCAATTGTGTCCAGGAGCTTCTTCGCGTACGCACTTTGGCAGATGGAGATGCTGGTAGAATTCTGTTGCACTTCGATGCCGAGGTAGTAGCTAAGCACGCCAAGATCGCTCATCTCGAAGTTTTTTGACATCTCCTTCTTGAACTTTCCGAGGACTTCCATGTCGCCTCCAGTGATTATGAGGTCGTCGACGTACACTTCCACGATCAGTCGCTGCTTGCCATGGGCGTGTGTGTACATGCCATGCTCAGAGGCACAACGCTTGAACTTCAGTGACAGTAGGGTACTGTCGAGCTTCACGTTCCAGACTTGTGGGGCTTGTCGAAGCTTGTAGAGTGCCTTGTGCAGGCGTAGTACCTTACCAGGGTTGTCGTTGTCTAGGAAGCCAGGTGGTTGCCGGACGTAGACGATCTCCTTCAGCTCTCCGTTAAGAAAAGCAGACTTCATGTCCATATGGTGAACTTCCCAAGAGCAATGTGCCGCAATTGCCAGTAAAAGACGATGAAGACGACCTTTAGCCCCCCTGGGATTGAGCTTGGCGAGGTGGGGACGCGTTTTGTAGTTGGACCTTGTCAGCATCGGGTATTGAACGGTGGCGGTCATTGTCTCTCTTATCACTCGCTCAACGATAACTCGACGCTTGTAGCGTGGAGGAGTGAGTGAGCCTGCCCGGGATGAACCCCACAATGTGTGTATTTTCGCGATTTGCATTTTCTTCTACTCGAACCTAAGGCTTGTGTATTGTTAGGTCAACGCTCTAACCACCGATCGCTTCAACCTGGCTTTGATACCAATTGTTGAAGGATGTGGAGATAATTAAAAAGTGAATTATAAAACAAATAAATGGATGAAGATGCACATGTTTTTTTAGGAAAAAGAATAATTATTAAATAAATTTGGTTTACTATAATATAAAGAACAAAATCAGCTGGCCATCAACTACCTAACACTAAACAAATTTTAAAAATAAATTTCAAAATAAAAATAAAATGGTTATTAAAAAATCTCTAAAAGTTTAGGTTAGGTGAAAGTGTCCCACATTGGTTAAGTTAGAGAATGGTCATGAGTTTATAATCTAAGAATATACTCTCCTTTGGTGTGAGGTTTAGAGCTTCCTAAAGCAAAGCCATGAGAGCTCATGCTCAAAGTGGACAATATCATACAATTATGGAGAATCGTATTCGTCTAACATGATATCAGAGCCATGTACTAAACTTAGTCGGGTAGTGGATGCTAGCTCCCTTCGTGTTTCCATCCGATCACCGCCCAGTTGTCCCTCCATATCATTCTTCAACCTTTTTCAGAAAAGAAAAAAAAAAGAAAAAACAATATTAAATCTCTTATTCTTATTTATTACAAAAAAAAATAGAAATAAAAGTTATAACGGAACGGCATTTAACGACGAACCGAAATTAAAAAAAAAAACCTGACCGCATCGAACCGGACCGGACCGGACCTACGAGAAAAAGGGGAATATTTGAGGAGCGGAGAATTCACGCTTTCCAACACCAAGAGAGAATGGAATTCTTTGCCTCCGACCGCAAAATAAAAAAATAAAAAGTTTTTTTTTTGTTGAATTTAATTTGGGATATAAATATTTATTATTTTATTCATATGCGTAATTTCATTTTCCGCGTTATACCCTCTTTTTTTTTTTTTTTTTTTTTTTTTTTTTTTTTTTTTTTTTTTTTTTTTTTTTTTTTT
>NW_019272022.1:5025471-5032402 GCF_002738345.1 Cucurbita maxima
TTTTTTTTTTTTTTTTTTTTTTTTTTTTTTTTTTTTTTTTTTTTTTTTTTTTTTTTTTTTTTTTTTGTTCAGTTCCAGAATCTGATTGGTTCTCTCTTTCTCGATAAATTGAAGGAGCCCTAAATTCTTCTTGATCTGCTCTGTGATTATTGCGTGGATTGTCCGAATCGAAGCCATTAATGTTCTCGCAAGCTTATGCTCTGTCTCTTGCTTGAGCTGGGTATTATTTCTCTCCTGGACGGAGATTTTACTTCCTTCTCCTTTTTGCGTTTGTTCGTTTCTTGACTGAACTTTGTATGCGGTTCTGAGTTTTGGGGTTATTTATGCTTAATCGGCGTCATTCGCGGTATCGTTGGCCTTCGAACCAACGCAGTCCGTGTAATTTATGCTTGGTGGCGAGGTTAGGAGCTTAGAGCGTAGTTCTTTTGGTGGACGTTGTTGGCGGGGGAGGATAAATGCTTGTTTTTGGAAATATAGGGCTTCAGGTCCTCTTGGTGTTTGTGGTTTTCCCTGTAATCTGTTTGGTAATCCGGCGGAAATGGCGGTTCTCTGTGGCGAGGAAGGAAGAAATTAATCGCTTGTTAGTTTTGTCGTCTGAGGAGGCTTTTAGAGCTGAGCTTGAGGCCACTTCTGGGTACACTTCTTTATCGTTTACTCCTCCTGGACACCAGTGTGCTGTCTGTTACTCTCCAACAACCACACGCTGCGCTAGGTGCAAAGCGGTTCGGTATTGGTATGTTTTTCGTTAGTCCCCGATACTTCGAACTATGAATCTTGATACTAGGGGTTGAATCTCGTTTATTTCTTGTTGCTATCTTCATTGCCTCACTACTTGAGTTTTAGATCGGGTCTATTTTGGAATTAATGTTTGAGAAATCGTTGCTGTCAGATTCGGGTACCATGAATCTTTTGCTGTTCTTCTTGAGCACATAAAGAGCAATATGCCCTGTCATATGTTAGCTTGCCTTACTTATCGTTAGGGAAAATCGAGAATTAGTTTCTCATCCGTTAATGTTAGTTTAATCACAAACTTGTTGGTGAGGCTAGGCTATACAATTGGTGTGCAAATTTTCTGAAGGGATTGGAAATGGTTAGTCCATTGAGACATTGGCTTAACCTTCTCAACCCAAAATGCAATTACTTCTGCAGTTTGATGGAGGGCACTAAACTGTCTAAAAGGAGATACTACTGGGAGTTCTTGAATAATCTATTTGGAATCGATTGAAATTGACTGTAGTGTTTTATTTATTTCTTTTAGGTATTTAAATATTCCAATTTGTACTTTTCACTAAAGAATTTTTTAGGAACTTTCTAAATCTTTTGCTTCTTGGCCTTCTACTACAAAATATTTTTGTAATCGTGGAATGGCTCAAATCTTCACCAATTGGAAGTGTATACCCTTAGGTGTGTGGGGACTTTATCTCCCTATTTGTACTTCTACTTTTGTTTCCTAAAAAAAGTCTGAAGAAATTTATGTCTCCTGTTTGATGGAGGGCACTAAACTGTCTAAAAGCATTCTTCTTGTGGTACCAATACCAAGCAATATCCATATTAGTCATGACTAAGGAACTTATTACATTTCTCAACATTTCCTTGTTAGCAAGTATTGTGTGTTATTGTTGGAAATAGGTTTGGTCTCTTGTCTTTCTGTTCCCCTACGATGTGCTAATTCCTGTATGACTCAGTAATTGCGAACTTCCATGACCCGAATGAAAGTGCAGACCTGAAAGCTCCCAAATCAAAACCATTGCACCAAAATTAGGCTGCATTTTAATTTGAATTTCAACGGCTGTTGGGATGCTTTTTATCATTTTGGCGTTAGTTCTCAGGTTCTTGTAATCAATAGTAAATGAAAAAATAAATAAATTTAATGCCCTGTCTGTGAACCTTTAACTTTCTCTAATTTTTTGGTTATGCTACTTGGGTTTATTCAACTGCTCTTCATTATAGTTATGTTGAGTGTTTTGAACTTTTTTCAGTTCTGGTAAGTGTCAAATCATACACTGGCGACAGGGCCATAAGGAAAATTGTCATCCTCCGAGCATTTTCAACCATGCTGTTGCGTCTAGGACAGATTTCGAGCAGAAAGTGACAGAACAAGATCATTATGAATCATGTACTTCTGATTCATCTACTGCATCATTTTCTGGATTCTCTACTTCAAATATAAGCAGCGAATCATCTGATGATACTTCTACTAGTGATAGTAGTAGTCAAATTGAACCAGAGAAATTCGATGGATGTATGTCTGCTGATGCAACTCCTGATAGACATGAAATTACGAGAGGCATTGACATTCCTGATCCAACCAAGCCATTGTCACCCATGTTTGGTAACTTGGTTGATTCTGTGGATTGTTTTCCCTCATCTTGCAAACTGAATCAGCTTAAGCCCAGTTTTGTAAATAATGACAATCATAAAGATTCTGGTCCAGCAGCTTCTTCTGATTTTTGGGTTAGAACTCTTGATCGTAAGGGATCTACAACCGATTCCCTGGATGATTCCACCTTACCCAAACTCAGTGGAGGTCATTGTAGGAAGTTGTCTAGTCCATCATCATTTTCATTGAACTCTTCAAATGTTTCCCAAGCACACCGCTCTAAGGAAAACAATACATCCAACATCGCTCTTCCTGATGCCTCAGAAGATAAGAAAGATAAGAATTCTGTGGATGGGGAAATTTTATCAAAATATCATTGTATCCCTTCAAATGTCTGCAATTCTGCACCTTCCAATTATCAAGTGCATAAAAAGATGGATAGTTTTAAGCCAGCTTCAAATTTCCATGTACTTAGATCCAGGTCAACTTCAAGTGTTCGTCCATCGAATGGTTCAGGAGTAAAATCACTTGATTCAAATGTCAGTATCTTGCCACCTTTGAGACCTGAACGGTCAAGTAAAGTTGTGGGTGGGCCTATCAATACAGTTTCAAAGGTACAGAATCAAGATGGAAATTTCTTACAAAGAAAATTTGACTCTGAATGTTCTCTACCTTCAAGTGCTGGAGGGACAGGAGTTTCACTTTCACGAATTCAGTCAGCAAGAGTTGACAGCGTGCAGGCAACTTCTGGCATTTCCTCACAAGTCACTTGTACCCTTAACTCAAAAAATTATTTGAGAACGTCTATGTTGAAAGTTGTTGATCAGTTTAGAGGGTCCAAGTTGTCAAAGAACAATTATGCGGGCACTGTTACTGAAATTCCTGGAAGGCTTAACTATAAGGTTTTCTTCTATTTACTTTTTCTCCTCCTTTTCTATGTATGGAATTTATTTCAGCCTTGGAATTAATGATTCTATAAATTTTTAGGGGCTTTTCTCATACGACCACTTTGTCAAGCTTTATAATTGTAACAAGTTGGAATTGCAGCCGGCAGGCCTCATTAATTGTGGGAACAGGTTAGTGGTTTCTGTTTGAATCCTTTGAAATAAGTTGTTGCTGTTTCCGGGAATTATGGACAATGAATCTTCTTGTTCTTGGCTGGTTAACCCTGATGACAACATATATGTTGATTTAATATGGTTTGTCTTGAATTATATTTCCATTTTATTTTTTGTGGAAGATATGATCTCACGTTTCTAAGATTTATGCATCTCATTAACGTAGTAATAGAAACTTTCTAGTTTTATGTTGAATTAGTTCAACTGCTGATACTTTCTGTTTCCTACTTCTAGCGTCTTCCTCTGACACGTCATAATAGTAAATGAAACTTTTATTTGTTTGTTATGTTACCCATAGAAACCTTCAGTTGTTGAGGTGTGGATTTATTGAAATGTGAAACCAGATAAAAACCAAGGCTAGATTTGGTTTTGTGCGCCTTGTATGGTTGGAACTGAATTCAGGTTCATCAACTTATCTATTTTTTTCATGGTCTTTTGCTTGGAAAGATATATGTGGTAGTCTAGTAGCCCTTTTTAGTTGAGTTCTTGCATCCAATATTTATATAATTTTTTCAATCCTGTCTTTGTATACTTCCTCGCAGCTGCTATGCTAATGTTGTACTCCAGTGCCTTGCATTCACTCCACCTTTGACTGCTTATTTTCTCCAAGGACTTCATTCCAAATCATGTATGTTTCATATTGACTCTTTGTCAGCTGTTTCAAACTTCCAAATCTTCTGATTGCTCCATTACATGTGTGTATATATAATTTTTTTTTTTCCAATATCAGGTATAAAGAAGGGGTGGTGTTTTAATTGTGAATTTGAAAGTATAATTTTGAAAGTCAAGGAAGGGAGATCCCCATTATCTCCTATCGGAATAATTTCTCATTTACCTAGTATTGGCCGTCAACTAGGTAATGGGAAAGAAGAGGATGCACATGAATTTCTGAGGTGTGTGATGGGTCTCTCATGCCTTAATTGTCGTGCTATAACTTATAATGATGTTAAGCAATCATATTGACGAGGTGAATGACAGGCATGCTATTGATACAATGCAATCTCTTTGCTGTATGGAATCTGGAGTGAACCCATCTGGCTCTTGGGAAGAAGAAACAACGTTAGTAGGACTTACTTTTGGAGGCTACCTTTTATCGAAGGTAAATTTGAACTTGGAACTTAGAAGTTGGATTTTTTCTTTATAGAGGGAAAAACATATAATGCTGTAATTAATGATATTCCATATTTATTCAGGTAAATTGAAACTTGGAACTTGAGACATTTCTGAATTTTATCCACGAGTAGTTTTACAGAATAAGGTCATCAGAATATGAATTGCACCTTTAACGTTGATATGTCTATTATCAGATAAAGTGCACAAGGTGCCAATCCAGGTCAGAACGACAGGAAAGAATTATGGACCTTACGGTCGAGATAGAAGGGGATATTGGTAGTCTAGACGAGGCTCTTCGAAAATTTACTACCACAGAGATATTGGACGGTGACAACAAGTATTTGTGTGGCAGGTTGGTTCTAGCACAGAGATTTGTTTTGTGATGCTCGTAGTTTTTTCTTAGTTTCTGTTGATATTTGACGAGTCGAGCTATCCAACTTTTAGATCACTTCCTTTATGATCATTACCTGAAATTACTCCCTTCCAATATTTTTCAGATGCAAAACTTATGTAAGGGCGAAAAAGAAATTTAAAATACTGGAAGCTCCAAATATTCTAACTGTTGTATTAAAGCGATTTCAGGTACCTCTTTTATTCATTGGCTATTTGCTCTGTATTGCATATATATATATATGCTGATGTTCATCTGTAATGTTTTGCAGTCAGGTAATTTTGGAAAGCTCAATAAGCCTATCAAGTTTCCCGAGATGTTAGATCTGACACCATTTGTACGTGGAACCAGTGATAAATCACCCGTATACAAGCTCTATGGAGTGGTTGTTCACTTGGATGTCATGAATTCTTCATTTTCGGGACACTATGTGTGCTATGTCAAGAATGCCAAAAATAAGTGGTTCAAGATTGATGATAGCACGGTATTCATTTCGACTTCATTTCTCATTTTATTGATCTTTTCAGCTTCATTTTAGCCATTAGTCTATAAGTCTCGATGTTGTTTTCCTTTCATTATCATAACTCAACTCCAACAACGATGGTTATCAGTGAATTTACTAGGATAGCCTTATCTTCTCCTTTCTACATATTTCTGCATTTTAGTTCTTATAGTTGCCATTTTATCTACAATCATTTAACAAGCTAGTAGTTCCTTCTAATAGTCTCTCCATTTAAACATCGACATTATTACTAAGCCTTTTCTTTTCATCGCGTTGTAATTTTTAGGTAACTCCGGTCGACATTGATTCTGTCTTGACAAAAGGGGCCTACATGCTTCTTTACTCGAGGTAACCAATCTCAGGAGCTAGTAAGATTCCAAAGTTGTTGTACTTTTCTTCTCTGTTCTGATCTTGTTAGCTATATTTCAGATGCTTGCCTAGGGCTCCAAGATTATTACGGCACGGAATCGTTGCTCCCGATTCTAAGACCAGAGCAACACATTACCCGGCCGATAAAAGGAACGCAACAGCTAAAACCACAACCACTTCCACAGATCAGTCTTACACCAAGGATACTCCTGCTGAACCTGGGAGCTTTGGTTCCATTCATTTTGGACATCCTCAGATGCGTAGGTATTTTGAAGAGGACTCGTCCAGTGATAATTCATCTCTCATCAGCAGTGCCTCTGATGAAGGTTCCTACAGCACCGAGAGCACTCGTGACTCTACGAGTGCCGATGAGTTGTCAGATTATATATTTGGTGATTCGGGGCGCGTATGGAACACTTGGTAAAAACATTCCAAGTCGACTAACTCCTCATCTTCATCCCTCATGAATTTGAAGCATTCATATCTGGCCGATCGATCTGGACATGTTTGCATCGGCTCCTCCCGCTCGCAGCACAGAGACTGTGAGAATTAGTGGTCTTGCCGATTAGGAAAGACGAAGCATCCCGTTTTTTTGCCATCTGACTCGAGTGTAGGTAAGGTAACTAGTCGTATTAGTAAAAGAGTTCGGAAACTAACACTGACCCATGTAGGTTATAACAATGTAAAGTGTAGTGTATGTAATTAAAAAATCAAGGGAAGAAAGGATATACTGAATTATTCAACTGTCATATAACATTGAGTTCGAAATTGGTAAATAAGAGTTGAACAAAAAAATATTGTACTTTTCTATTTGTGCATTAAAGAGTTGAGGTAGAACATGTGTTTTTTCCACATCCCATTTGAAATCAAAGATTATCCAAAAACCAGATGAGATGATTAATGCCCATCTTGTTTACCAACTTGTCCATACCCATTTTGTTCATATAATTCCAAAGCTCTGATGAGATTTATTGACCTTTTGGAGGCAACTTGGAAGAAAAGGCAATCATAGCTTGTTCCAAATGCCTTCCATACTTGAACTTTCCCCCTTTTCTTTCTTTTTTTTTTTTTTTTTTTTTTTTTTTTTTTTTTTTTTTTTTTTTTTTTTTTTTTTTTTT
>NW_019272022.1:5032441-5062585 GCF_002738345.1 Cucurbita maxima
TTTTTTTTTTTTTTTTTTTTTTTTTTTTTTTTGTTCATTTATCTTCGTCCAAAATCCAAATCCAAATCCAATTCCATTGGTCTCGTTTTTTGATACCGATGATTATTCATAAATTTGGCTTTTATGACGTGGAGTTCGAATTCATCTGGTGTAACTTTGAGTTATTTATAAGAATTCTATCGAACTAGGTATGTTATTAATTGATTTTAAATCAATTTATATAAGAGAGCTTTATCAACTAAAACTTTAAAGCTCATTTAAAATAAGAATTAAGAAACAAAATTTAGGGTTTGATTTAGAAGCATAAAATAAAATAGATGGATAAAGATGGTGAAATATTTAGGGTTTGAGAGGAAAGAGAAAAGAATAATAATAAAAAAAAAAAAAAAAAAAAAAACTGGTTAGAAGTGAAGTTGAAANGTAATGGGATGAAGAGATAGAAAAAGAGATAAGATTGATAGATTATTAGGCTGCCCTCCTACAACCCTACACCTCCCCACACCTACCCCTTCCCTCACTCTCTTCAATGCATAAACTAATTACACCAAAATAAAACTAATAATTTTATTTCACTTAATTCGAACTTAACTTAACGGGTGGAGACTCGTCGAATTATTAAAAAAATTCATCAAACCGCAACTCATAAAATTTTCAATTATTTGAATTCAACCCAACTCAACTAGAACCTATCTCGAACACAATTGAACTGGTGGAAAGACCAAGATAAAAAGACCGAATTTGAACTGGTTGGATTGATCGGATTATTAAAAAGTTCATTAAACCGCAACTCTAAGTTTTCAATTATTTGAATTCAACCTTATTTAAATAAGTTATACCCAACTTAACGGGTCGAAACGGTAACTCAACCGGTAGAAGGACCGATCGAGACTGCAACTCAACCAATAGAACGATGGGTCAAGACTGGTCGGATTGATCAGATTATTAAAAAATTCATTGAATTCAAAGTTAAACCCAATTCAACTCAACTCGTCTCATGCAGGACCTATTTCGACCCCAACTGAACGGGTGGAAAGACCAATTGAGACCGTATCTGAACGTCTGAACCGATGAAAGGAACGAAACTGAACCGGTTGGATTGATCGAGTTTTTCTGGTTAGCGCCCAACTACACAATTCTTTCACATTTCTTATGAAAAAAGAAAAGAAAAGAAGGAAAAGGAAAGGCTGCAATTGGCAGAGGCAAAGCACAGATACTCATGGTTGAACAGCAGCAGTCTGAAATGAAACGCTAAGTCTTTTCTTCCATAAACATTAATGATAAAAGCAGCGCTTCCAATTACCCATCAGCCAATAATTTCATCAACATTCAATCCCAATCCCAATTTCAAGAATCAATAATCAATCTCCGATCATGGAACGCTCTCTTCTCTTGATTCCTTCAAACAAATTTCATCTTCTAAATAACTTTTAATTTTATCACAACAAAAATCACAGCCGCAACCCAACCACAACAAAATTTCACCGATTCAAAAACAGACACACAGAGAGATTCAGATCAACAAATTAACAGGGGAATCGAAGTATTAGTACTGGCGGTGGTGCGGCGGCGCCGCTGGTTGTCGGGACCATATTGCGTCGGAGGAAGAGTGAGTACTGTACATCGGCAGCAGGCCGCAGGTATCGGCTGCGGCGTTGGTGTTTTCGCTATCTTTTCCACCGGAGATCGGTGGAGAGTGATCTTCTTCGACATCGCTGAAGCCTGATTTTCTGACCTCGTCCTCTGATGGAAGCCGTTGATAGGAGGGATTGTTGAATGAGGCAGCTATTACAAAGACGGTTCCGGCTCCGATTAAAGCTCCAGCAACCAAACCGCCGAAGATCTGGCCCTGCGGCCCTGCTAGCGTGATGGTGAATCCGTTAGGGATTGGAAACGACGTCGTATGAGGAACAAAAGTAGCGCAGACGGAAAGGATATCGAATCGTCCATGGAAAGTGACGGTCGCCACCGGAGATGAGGACGGCTGCCGGAGTGTGACATCGGCGACGGTTCCGTAAGCGTTGAGAATACAGAGCCCTGTGTTTCTGCGGCGGCAGAATCGGGAAATAGCCTCGACGATATCACTGCCGCCAGGAACTTCGAGCACATAAGGACTCATCGCCGCCTCGGCGTCGCGTGCAGCGACGACAACGGCGGCTGCCTTCGGCTTGTTTTTGGATCCCGGAGGTCGACCACGGGGACGGCGAACGACCTCGATAGAAGCTCCGTCGCCGCCGGAGGCCGGTTCTTTGGGGAGCATAGCGCGCGTGAGAGGCGAGTGGCCGGTGGTGGAATCTTCATCGGCGGCGGTGGAAGAATCGCGCGGTGGCGGAGTGGCCGCGACGGAGAAGGGGCGGGGAAAGGGCTGGAAATGGGGCGGTGGTTGATGGTGGGGTTTTGGGAACATGTTGAGGCCTCGGCTTTCTCTGGATTTAGATCCTTCAAACAAGCATTCTCTGCATGAATTTTCTTTTTGTTTTTTTAACATTATAATATATATATATATATATATATATATATATATATTATAATATTATTAAAAATCATAATTAGGAGAGAGAAAGGCTATGTAGAATGTTCGGGACAAATTCTTATTTTTGCTCAATAATTTTAAAAATAGTTTTTTTTTTTTTAATTTTCTAAAATAATTTTAATGTATTTCTAAATTTAATAATATTATAAGTATTTGATTTAATGTGTTTTAAAAAATCATTAATAAATATTTAAATCTTTTATTTCATATTAGGTGAGCTCTTTTTTTCACTTGTTTAATGTGTGGTACGAGCAAAACAAGATGAATACCCGAACCATATGATATATAGTTAGTTCATTTTAATAGCTCGTTAATATGAGCGTTATGCCTAAAATACGAGAATAATCCAAGTAGAAAGTAAGTTAAAGATTATTGAACATAAAACTTATACACACGTCTCTATTAAATTAACGAGAAAAATATATTTTATGTTCCCTCTCCTCATTACCGAAAAACGAATTAGTAACTTGTATGTGAACGGCTAATATCAAATTGTATAGCTATGACCAAAAATAATAATAAATAAATTTATCTGTCGCTCAATACAGTTTGTTTATAACTGAATGACGAAAGAAAATGTAAAGGTGACAAAGATATTATTTAAATTATATTAGGAGGAGATAAATGCCAAATTATTCCAACTTTAATAATGCAATTAAATATTTTGCATGAATAAAGAAATATTTACCACATAAAAAAAAAATTAAAAGATTGACAAACAGATTTAGAAAAGATTATTTACCTAATAAAATAAAAGAATTTAATATTTTACTTTTCCTTTTACCTCAACTTTAGAATCATTATTTATTTTAAAAAAATAAAATTAAGGTGTTAATAATATAACAAAATAAATAAATAAATAAAATAGCATTTATTGTTTATTTATGTTTTAATTAAAAAAGAAAAATGGGGGATAAGGACAATTCTAGGACTGTTTCTATAAATGGAAGATTTGATATCCACTTCTCCACTTTGTAGACTTTTGAATTTTGGAAAGACAGATTCTTTAATTTTATTTATTATTTATTCGGTGGTCCATCATTTCTTCGCTTATCCCATTGGCTTCCAAACTACTTTCATTTTGTCCCATTATATCATTCTAATTTCTTTTATTATTATTATTATTATCACACACTGGTTCAATTAGACCCCTAATGCTTGTTCGATATACGAGAGAAAAAAAACTCGTTTCAAAATTGTGAGATTGACGACGATACGTAGCCTCTAGTAAAATGCCCACCCGTAACCCTGCTGATAAAGTACATTACATAGTCTGTTTTAGGGATTGACAACTTATCCATTTAGTGACTTTGAAGTCACCGGACGTTCAAAAAATGGGGTACTATCGAGTCAGGTGAATTTAATAATAGACGCCGATTGACATTCCAGCCTTCCTTCTCCTTTTAGGGCCTACCCAAAAGAGAATCCAGTGTTTCTTTGTCGTGAATATATGAATAGGACGAACCGCCTCGTGGTTTGCTTCGAAACAAAACAATTAGAATTAAACTCGTTGAACTGGAGTGTGTATTATCCATATAGGGGATCTTTCAATGGAGAAGATCCGTCGACCTAAGACGAGAATTAAGCTCGTTACAGGTTTTTTGAGGTGATTTCGAGATGAGAGGGTTTTTGGGTTTGGATTTAGAGTATCAAATAGAAAAGGAAATGAGAGGAAAGACCCACACCCATCAGTTTTGTGGTCTGGCAAAGACATGTGAAAGGGTGGAATGGAGGAGGAATAATGAAGTGTGAAATTTGATCTTTTGGAAGGCAAAAAGGATATGAAGTAACATGACATGATAGCTTAGCTTCCAAACCCATTATCCACACCAGACTTCTAAGAACACCCACCACCATCTTTCCCCACCCTTTCCACCTATTCTCAAGAACTTTACACACAAATAACTTCAAACAGTTAAACAGTGATTGCCCAAAATAAGATGGTCTAAATCCCCCTATCATTCATTCCTTACTCCATAATGCCTTTCTTTTCTCCTTCAAGTTGCTTAGTGGCTAACAAGAAATGCCATTAACACAAAGTGGGTGAGAAAGTGAACCAACCTTGAATAAGCGAAGCCCATATTTTCCTTCCCTTGATCATCTGCAAGTACAAACAAAACAAATATCAACAGTAGAATTTGTAGTTGGAGACTACCCATCAGAGATAAAGCAATCAAGTAGGCCAGAAATGACTTTTTTCTCACAGGATAGCAATATAATAGAGCGGAATAGAACGTACCAGATCCTTATAGATCGCTCGGGGCGAAAACGAAACTGTCGAGTAACGTACTTTCTTTGGAAACAAAAATTGCTATGTCCAGCCCTAAATCAAATGGGTTAAGTAGAAACAAGTAGAAACAAAAATCTATAATCTACAAGAACTTTCTCCGAGCATGCTCTTGAAGATATTGAAATTGCCAGGATCGATATGCTGCACGCTCGATAGTATTTAGAAACTGGGTTTTCTAATGGAAGCATATCTTATAAACTTCACACCATCCTATATAATATCCAGCAGAGCAAGTTAAAATCTAGCTCATCAGACAGAAATCAGCCAAATTAGCAAGAATTCACTTTATTCCTCATTGCCCCGAGCTAGCAATGAAAAGTAGGGAAGAAAGTAAATCAAGAGCTTCTGATCCGATAATGGCCCAAGCCCACCGCTAGTCGATATTGTACTCTTTGGCCTTTCCCTTTCCAACTTCACCTTAAGGCTTTAAAACGCGTCTGATAGGGGAAGGTTTCCACACCCTTATAAAGGATGTTTCGTTCTCCTCCCCAACCAATGTGGATATCACAGATCCTCATGTGAAATCCTTTTAAAATATGCATCCTAACACTTCAATGGAGAATTTACAACTCGTTTTCTAATGTTGCCCAACAGAGAACATTTTCAATTTTTTGATGGGAAACGTACAGTTTTAAAAACCAAAAGGCGCAGGTGTACAATCTATAGAACACATCAAGATCGTTCTTCATGGAAAATTTATGGTAACACCACCGTACAAACTTCCTTCAGCTAAAATAATCAAATACTGTATATCTCACAGAATAAAAGACTTTATCTACCTTAAACTAATGAAGGGAATATATATACTTCAAACTAGCAGTACCAAAAATTCTCCTATACCAGCATCCCCACCCTACTTGAAAATAAGAGATTCCTGAGGGACCAAAGGGAAGCAACTATGGCCCATAACCAGATTGCAAAAATGCATAGACAGATCCAAAGAAAAGAACCATAACATTTCTCGAGTTGATTTTATACAAGGTTAAAAATGTATCCACTTCATATCGCTTGCAAACAGAACTATGAAGGCCAACAGTAATAAGTCATAAGTTTGAGTTTTAGACTCAACACATCAACTAATAAATCATGATGCTGATAGGCACATAACATAAGAGACGTGTGGTTTTGAACTAATCACCAACTAAAGTTGATCAGAAATCAGGCATTGATTGGAGGGAAGAGCTTGGCTGTAGTCAATTTTACTAGTTTGACACTAATAATGGATAGAAGAAGAGCAATGCTTAAGCAGTTAGGTAAACAAGATAATGGATTAAAGAAAAAAGGTCAATAATTGACTCTCCAACAATATGATGCTGAAAGCAAGGCAGCCTCTTCATTTTTTCTAACAGGAAACAAACTTTTCATCGACAAATGAAAAGGACATAATGTTCGAGATACAAACTCCGAAAGAAAAAGAGTACAAAAACAGAAACAAAGTGTCAAATGCAATGTGAATAAAAGCACTTGAACTAAAACAGATATCACTCCACGAGAAAAGGACTCGAACAAATTACAGAGAACACCAATAAGAAGCCTTGAACTTGGCAATATGAAAACGCTCCAAGCAAGGTTTACTCCTTCTTTAAACAACCGTTCATAACATCATTAAACTATATCCCTAATAATCCACCATTGTGCACAGATTAATCATTGTAAAAGCAAAGAAAACTTCAAAAAATTAGTATACAGAAACATCAAGACACAATAGCAAAGTTAGTAGAAAGGCTACTTCAATATAGTTGGTGCTTGCGCCGACTTGCTACGGGCGACTTCATAATTTAGTTCAAGAAGAAGGATCAAGGCCCCTACTACTAACTGTGAAATGGGCAACTCCCATTTGGAGTTCATGGTTTAGTTCATGATATGATAAGCAGGCAATGTGCTGTGGCCATTGCAAACTGCACAGAAGGTGTCAGTAAGTGCAGCCTCAATCAAATGGGGTTGGATAAAAACTCCAAATTATCATTGCTGGTTTGAATAAAGTTACATATTACATATCAACATGTAGAAGAAAATCAGGAACTACCCATCTAATTTTCTACATCTGAAGCCTAAAATCAACATAAAAAAACAGAAGGCCCACATTACAAACGAAAGGTTACCTCAGGTTTCCCCAGCTTCAGCCTTCTTTGTTCTAACTCGCCCACCTGGACATAATCGCTTAATATATAAAGACTACAACAACGTGAATCAGAGATTTCCAATCGGCTCCATAAATGTTATCATTATTCCTGACAAAATTTACAACTTAGGCTGCAATCGAAGGTTTCTTTGGCCTGCCCCTCTTCTTACTTGTGCCAGTGCCCCTCGCTATCCGAGCGCTAGCAACAGGAGGAGCATTTACAGCCATTCTCTCTATACCCGCCGTGGTTGCCGCCGCCAGGGGCGTCGTTTCTCCATTCCTACTATTTTCTTGCGGCTTGTTCGAGAATATTGGGGGCATCCAATTGGGGAACGCCGCTGCTGGCGGCGTTGTTTCGGTGCCCTTCTCACTTTTCTCGGGATTTTGAGCCGAAAACCCCATCGGAAAGAATCCCCAGCAGCAATAGTAGGCTTCTTGGCCGTGAACCAGCGGCGGAAGGGACGGCAGCAACACTGCCTGAAATGCCCTCTTGCAATTCTGACACCGCAAACAGCAGCCCTCGTAAACCCTAGGATACTCGAATAGTACGAAACAGTAAGGGCATGCGGTCCAGAAACTCGATAATTTCATCCGCTGATTTGGAGATAGATCGGCGTTGGCACTGTCGTTGCTCTCAAACTCTTGCTGCTTCTTCCCACTGGAGCGTTGGCTTCGGCGCACGGGCAATTTGTTCTGCTCAGACAAATCCATCTTATCAAAGAGATTGAGCTCGTCATCGTAAAGCGATTTCTTCGAGTGATCGGACAATACTGCCCACGAATCTGCAACCAGCTTGAAAGCTTGATCGGCGTAAGGAAATTTATTCTTATCTGGATGTAGAAGTAACGCAAGCTTCCGATACTGTTTCTTGATGAGATCTGAATCATCAGATCGCCGTTCAACCTGAAGAATCGAATACCAATCATTGTGGTTATTGATTCTCTTGTCCGACGCCAACAGCACATCCACAACAGCTAAGATCTGATCGGAACCATCCAAAAGAGGCTCTGTTTCTTGAGCTAAGATTGCAAAATCTTTGGAGCCGGTAAAATCACGATTTTGCAAGAGTTTCTCAGCGATTCCAAGCAATCGTTCAGCTTCAGCCCTATTAGAATTTTCCATCAAATTTTCCTCAGATTCTTCCCGAAATTAACGGGTCTGTTTGGGAATCAAGAAAATGAAAGGGCCTGATTTCGCTATTGCAATAGCTGCTGCCCTTCCTTCTTTTTCCCGGTCCAAAAAAAATGTCACCAAAGAACAGAAAATTTGTTGGATTCTCCTAACATTCGTTCATCCATTTCCAGGCTCTTAGCTACCACGCTATTTCGAAATTTGGAAAAGTACCGCTAAATTTCATTGCCAAAAGACCTTTTTACCCTTCCATTGTGTACTGTGTTAAACCATATTTGACCTCTATCTTTAATTAAAATTACTATTTACCCATAAAACTTTAATAATTTATCTATTAATTGTCGTTTAAATTGTGTAATCATTTAATTTCTAAACTTTTAGTAAGTAGCATTTATTTATTTATCATTGTGGTAAATAGTAAAAAAGAGTCGGTAAATGGTACCACCTACCGATTCATATGAGTCAATTTAAACACAAAATTGACGTTTAATATTTGACCAATTAGTACATGTGGTAAATTCATTTTCTTTAGATTTAAAAAAAATTGACCAATCGAACGATCATTTTTTGTAGAACCCAGATGTTCAAGGTCTAAGAATAATTGAATGGGAAAAATAATAAGGAAAAAAAATAAAGAAATAAGAAGAACGGGAGACTCAAGGAAAGGAAGAAAAGAGGTATGAAGGTTCTCTCGTCGGTGTCGGTTTGATAATTTTTAAAATTTAGTCAAAAAAATCTATTTTAAAATTGATTAATAAATTTGTATATTAATAAGGAAATGTCTAAAATGCGTCCTAATAAAAAAAATTAACTTAATTTAAGCATATTTCATCTTATTAGGACACTGAACTAAAATTACTTGACAAATAAAATAGATATTTAAATTTGAGTTTGCTTTGATCCGATCACCCGCCTGTTCGATTTGAAACGAAACCCGCGTGGGCCCCACGAGGTCACTCATTGAAACCATAGCGAGCCCAGACTGATCTGCGATGGGCCCAGATGGGCCGAAATGGGCCAGTCTTATTACCGTTGAGCCCGAATCCATTTTGAATTTGGTCATATATTTATTTGAAAGTGGATAATTAAAGCCAGGTCACGCATGTTGCACGTGACCCATTTTGGGAGGATTAGATAGATCGTCTATTTTAAGTTTTGGCGATCAATGGGTTTCCCAATTTTAGATTCAAAAAAGGCAAAAGCCGTTGCCCATCACGTGACACGCACGTGACCCCGGTCATTTGAATCCGGACCTGGGCGCCAATTCTCCATCCATTTCGATTAATAAAATCGATGGATATTGCGACTTTGCCCTTTTAAAAATCGCATTCTGTTTTTGTCTTTACGAATTTCAAAATCCTTCGCGGACAGCGCCCCCCTCCCTTCTCCCTCCAAATCTCTGCGGCTTCATTTCTCGATCCTTTTCAGGTAATTTAGGTTTACATTCTCGTTGTTATTTTATCAGATTGGGTTGATTTGAGAGTTCATCTAAAACTTGCGATGTTTTCCGTTGATTCGTTGGTTGGAGGTTTTGTAATTTTTGTTTTCCTGCTTAGAACAAGTTAATTTTAGTTGTTTTAGGTTTCCAATGGAGAACTTGGACGGGAAATCAGCAGATTCTTCGCAATCTGTTCGTGTTGCTGTTAATATTAGGCCTTTGATTACACCGGAGCTTATGGTTGGATGTACTGATTGTATTACCGTTGTGCCTGGAGAACCTCAGGTGCCGGTTCTTTTTCTTTTTAGATTATGCTGGAATTGTAATGCTTTGATTCTGTTATATTTTCCGATGGATATGGAGTTTTTTGTTCCCTGTTTTGTGTTTGTGGAATTTTCGTTGTGATTCACTGAATGATTCGATTGTGAGTGGGTGCTATTAACAGGTTCAAATTGGATCTCATGTTTTCACATATGACAATGTGTACGGTAGTGCTGGATCGCCATCTTATGCATTATACGACGACTGTGTCGCTCCATTAGTTGACGCACTATTTCAGGGTTATAATGCCACTGTTCTGGCTTATGGACAGGTTTAACATCTAGTTATTTTTCAGTTGCTTTTCTTCCATTGCTTCAACTTTGACTATTTGCGGTTGGTTTGATGCTCGTATGACGATCGTAGTTATTGTCATTTATGTAGACGGGGTCTGGAAAGACTTACACAATGGGAACAAATTATAGTGGTGAAGGAAGTAAGGATGGAGTAATACCGAAAGTAATGGAAAATATATTTAAAAAGGTCAAGAAAATGGAGGATTCTACAGAATTCTTGATCAGAGTTTCATTTATTGAGGTAATATAGAACTGACTATTGAATTACTCTTGTTTTTTGAAATTTATTTACCAATATCTAATCTGTTTGTATTTCATGAATACGCTTATGACAGATATTCAAGGAAGAAGTGTTTGATTTGCTCGACGCAAATGCTTGCCCCAACACAAAGGCTGAAGGAACAAAGCCTTATGCTCCTCCGCGAGTTCCAATACAAATAAGAGAAACTGTGAATGGTGGGATTACGCTTGTTGGTGTCACTGAGGCAGAGGTTCAGACCACAGAAGAAATGACGTCTCACTTGTCCTGTGGTTCCTTAGCACGTGCAACTGGAAGTACCAACATGAATAGTCAGTCAAGGTATAAAATTGACACAGTTCATACTTTCTGAAGTTGGACTCTTGCAATCAGAATTAAATTCATGAAATTTTGCTTCTATTATGTATTAAACTTTTGTAACTGCTATATTTTCTTTAGTTCATCTATTGATGTATAAGCATGGTTCCTTTTTGCATTATATTTCAGTCGATCACATGCCATCTTTACGATTACCATGGAGCAAAAGAAAAAGCCTAGGCGAGGCATGACTCATGATGATTCATGTGACGACATTCTTTGTGCAAAGCTACATTTGGTGGATCTTGCAGGATCTGAAAGAGCAAAACGAACAGGTGCAGACGGCATGCGCTTTAAAGAAGGTATTGTTGATAATGCTATTGTACAATAGGCTTGTGACAGACTTATCTCTGACTTAGAATTGAACTTCTATTTTTTAAGTTGCCAGTTGACCTTAGAATGATATGCTTGTAATTAATCTTTTAGGGGTTCTGATTTTTTTTAGGTGTTCACATCAACAAAGGCCTTTTGGCTCTCGGTAATGTCATAAGTGCATTGGGAGATGAGAAGAAACGAAGAGAAGGGTGTCATGTTCCCTACCGTGATAGCAAATTAACACGTTTGCTACAGGCATGTCTGTTTGTTTTTTTTTAATGGAACTTCGTACTTTCGTGTTCAGAAGCTTTTTGACCTGACTCATTGTAATTTGGATGTCAGTTAAAATAGTTAAAACGATTCAATTGTGACTAATTATTGAGATTTGTATGCTTCTAGATCTTAGGATGCCTGACCTTTGATTAGTTTTTGCTCACGCGTTACAGAATAAAATGGAAGTTAAATGGTGTAGTCCTTATTGAAGGAAAAAAAAAATACTAGAAATATTTGTCCAATAATTTAAGTGCAGTATCCTGTTTCCCAAAGCATCCTGGCTAACCAATGGAGTTGAATTTATAGGATTCTCTTGGAGGCAACAGCAGAACGGTGATGATTGGTATTCCATTTCTTTGAGTTGAAGTTTTTAACTTACTTGATAGTTTCTTTTCCACATTTCTAATAATTATGTTTATCATCCACCTGCATAGCTTGTGTTAGTCCTGCCGACTCAAATGCTGAGGAGACCCTGAACACGCTAAAATATGCTAATCGTGCTCGCAATATTCAAAATAAAGCAGTTGTAAGTTTCTATCTAGAATTAATTCTTTTTTTATATCTTGGTTTTCTTTGAGATCTTTCTTTCATTATTACTTATTTCGATTTTTTATTTTTTAGATCAACCGAGATCCTGTAGGAGCTCAGATACAGAAAATGCGAAGTCAAATTGAGCAGTTGCAAGCTGAGCTTTTATTCTACCGCGGTGATGCAGGTTTACCATATGAGGAGCTTCAGGTTCGTATCATTCTCAGGAATTGTTTACATGGATTTCCATGTAATGTGATATAGAGGCATAACTAACATCGGTTTTGTGTTTAGATGCTAAAGCACAAAATATCATTACTTGAAGCAAGCAATGGTGAGTTGTTGCGGGAGCTTCAAGAACGCCGAGTCACTTGCGATCATTTGTCTCAACGTGCTATTGATGCTCAGGTTTTCTTTTTAGAAAGATATTTCTATACTTAATAATAGTTTACTATCGATACTTGATATCCCTATTGTATAAATAATTTTGTTCGGTTGAATAATTCAGGTTGAGAAAGACAAGCTTGCCATGATAATTGAATCAGTGCGGAATGGAAAATCTTTAGATGAGATTGAATCTAACTTCGATAAGGTCTGATGCAATTTTTACTTTCTTAGATTTGCTTGCATAAAAAGTTCTCATCTTTGGACATGAGAACCGAATAATTTTCCACTTCCAGGATTGTGAGTTAGTCAAGAGTTATGTTTCAAAAATTCAAGAGCTAGAAGGGGAGGTACTGCGTTTGCAAAGCTTTAACAACCCAAAACTCAGTCGATATGCGGATCTAGTGGAGTCTGATGATGATAGGCCCAACTCTAGCAATATCTTATTTCCATGTTCAAATGAGTATTCGTCGGACTATGATCCTAAAGCTGTAGATATTTCAGGTTAGTACGAGAACCTCTATGGATTAAGTCAATCGATGTACTGTGGCTTGATGGATCATAATTGCGAAGCAAGAAACTTGCAAATAAACGTCGTTGTTAATTTTTTTATTTGGTATTTGTTCTATGGACGTATTTGGAGTCGATATGTTATTTTCTACGAGTTTGACATGTTAACACATAGAGGGCTGGTTGATTTTTGCAGATGGAATCGAAGATCATGAGAAGGAGATTGAGCATTCAACAATGCAAGAAAGATTGGATAGGGAGCTAAAAGAATTGGATAAGAAACTTGAGCAGAAGGAGGTACGGTACACTCGTTTGACATCCGGCTTTGCTGATACTTTCTACCTATCAATTTTCTTAAATAGCTTTTTATTTATGATGATTACTATTAATCTGTTAAGAATTCATAATCATTCAAATTAATAAGAAAATAAAAGATTCTGATTATTAATTCCAAAGAATAATTTGGAGAATGGAATTTTCTAGGGAGCCTTTTCTCACAATTTTTTACTCGATCCTGATTGTCCTTAACTGTTCAACATGCTGTCCTATCCTTTGTATAAGATTGATTGTTCCGAGATTGTCTCATTTAAGTTTTATTTTCTATGTTCTTGTTCGTCTTTTTTTATGTATATTCACTCTCCTTTGCTGAAGGCTGAAATGAAACGGTTTTCTGGTGCGGATACCTCTGTTCTTAAACAACATTATGAAAGGAAGGTCCACGAACTGGAACAAGAAAAGAGAGCGTTACAGGTCATTGTTCTATCCAAGATATACTACAAGCTTAACTGTCGTCACATATATCTTACAGGTCATTGCCTTTATCTTGTTTCTTTTCAGAAAGAGATCGAGGTACTCAAATGTAATCTTTCGAGCATATCTTCTACATCTGATGATGGTGCACAAAAATTGAAGCAAGAATATCTTCAGAAGTTGAATTTCCTGGAAACCCAGGTGAATTTAGTTGCTTTGTGCCCTTGACCCTCAAATAATTTAGTTCAAAAAGCTATTTGCACTTATAAATTCATTTCAAATAGGCCTGAAGTATAATATATATGTCACTGTCTCATATTTTGGACTTCAGGTCTCGGAGTTGAAGAAGAAACAGGATGCACAAGCTCAAATATTGAGACAGAAACAAAAGAGTGATGAGGCAGCAAAAAGGTTACTGGATGAGATCCACAGAATTAAGTCCCATAAGGTATCTTTGTATCCTAAAGATTAGAGGACCTTCATATAACGTGTCGAAACTCCTAAGGCAATTTTGTATTCCAGGTTCAACTTCAACACAAGATTAAACAGGAATCTGAGCAATTTAGACTATGGAAGGCTTCGAGAGAGAAGGAAGTTCTCCAGGTATTGAAGCCGAAAGCTCTTACTTAAGCAATTTTGTTTCTCCTTTTGTTTTTTTATCCACCATACCCGATCCAACTCAGCCATTTATTCTTGGGTTTGGGTTGGATTAGGTGGTAAGATTTTTTTCTCTTTAATTATTAAAAAAAAGTTATATTTATCCGCCATACATGCTACATTAATAATTAAAATCTTACCATTTTCAATTATCAAACATTTACAAGTTACAATGCATCAATACTATCGGTTACAAACGTTAAATATTCTTAATATTTTTAAAAAGAAGGTAGGATTGTAACCCTATTTTCGAGTTGATCGGGTTAACAACTTTAGCCTAAAAAAATGAACGTACTTAATGAAGGGTAAAGCGAGAGCAATATCTCATTGATAGATTTTTACTGGTTTTATTATCTTTTTAATATTTGTTTACATATGATCAGCTGAAGAAGGAGGGCAGGAGAAATGAATATGAGATGCATAAGCTCTTAGCTTTGAATCAAAGGCAGAAAATGGTAAGCCGATTATCAATCAGCACACTCGTTTATCATAGTTTGTTTTGGATGATTCTAATGTCTATGTGTTTGCGAACAGGTCTTGCAACGAAAGACCGAAGAAGCTGCTCAGGCAACAAAAAGGCTTAAAGAACTTTTAGAATCTCGAAAGGCAGCACGTGAAACTTCCGGTGAGTAAATTTTAATATAGCATTGAAAAAGTCCTTTTTTCAGTTTGCATTCTTGTTAAGTTGTTGACTAATGGAATTTATATTTCATCTGCAGGTGGCGGAGCAAATGGTCCTGGAATTCAGGTATTGAACTTTTTTAGTAACCAAAAGAGTAAAAGAAGAAAGGACTATTCAAATCATGCATTCCACAATATCATAAAGGTTGAATTGTCAGTTGAATTATGAATGAACTAAATACATTTTTCTTTCTGTTGTAGGCTCTAATGCAGAATATTGAGCATGAACTTGAAGTCACAGTAAGAGTGCATGAAGTTCGTTCTGAATATGAGCGGCAAATGGAAGAGTAAGTTTCAAGCACCTTTATGAAAAACACTTCTGAGTATTTCCTTCTTAGCATTCTTGAAAATCTCAAACTCATTTTGACTATACAATAAAACATTTAATATCAATTCCTATTTTCTTACTTGCCTCAAATGCATCTTTATTTCAATAAACCCTTATAGAAATGGAAATTCTTCCTATTACAGGAGGTCGAAGATGGCCAATGAATTGACGCGGCTTAAGGAGGAAGAAGAATTGATTAGGGGAGCTAATTTAAGGTGAATAAAATAGTATTGTACTATGATGCTTGGTTTCTATATTTGATTGCCAAATAAGTATTTTAACATGAATATGTGTTTGAATTGTCTGGACAGTGATTGTACTCGAACAATGTCACCCGGTGCGAGAAATTCAAGAATTTTTGCTCTTGAGAACATGCTTGCTACGTCATCCAGCTCTCTGGTTTCTATGGCCTCACATTTATCAGAGGCAGAAGAACGCGAGCGCGTTCTTGGTGGCGGTAGGGGACGTTGGCATCAAGTTCGCTCTCTTGTAGATGCAAAGAATATAATGAATTTTTTGATGAATTTAGCATCCTCTTCAAGGTAATGAAGCATCAACTCATGCAACTTTATTCATTATAGATACCTTGTTATCATGAATTTATCTGTGCTTTTTTATTTAGATGTTTGCTATGGGATAAAGAGTTTGCTTCTAGGGAGAAGGATTCAGAAATTAGGGAGTTGAAGCAAAAAATAGTGAACCTTAGCGGCATGCTTAAGAAATCAGAAGCCCAAAAGGCTGAACTTATTCATCAGGTGAAATTTATAGTCTATTTTCTTTTCCTTGTTTTGACTCTTCATTGTCAAGACGTTTCTTTTCTTTATCTTAACATTTTATCTCCTCTTAACGTTTTTGCCTTTTAAAATCTTTATTTTACATAAATATTAAACAGCAGAACTCAGCTTTGAAGAAGCATTCCATGCGAAGCACTTCAGATCAGATTAATAGTGGGGGACATAACTATAATTTACGCAAGCAGGTAAGTGACACTTTTTTTCTATCGATATAATGTCGTGCCATAATGCCACAACCTTTAACACTTTGATACCCAATTGTTGTAGCGAAATGCTACAACCAAAAATGCCACAACCTTTAATGCTTTGATACCCAATTGTTGTAGCGAAATGCTACAACCAAAAATACTTTGATACCCAATTATTGTAGTGGAATGCTACAACCAAAAATGTTCTGATACCACTTGTTTTGCGCCGTAATGCTACAACTTTCAATGCTCTAATACCACTTGTTGTAACGAAAGCCACAACAATTGGTATTGGTATTTGGTGGTGGCTTGGGCTACAACATTTAAGTCTCCCCTCCTTTTATATTATTGAATTCTATGCTGTTGTGAACAGGAGCAGCGGAGTTCTATCATTTTATTGGCAGACATGGATACCTCGGACTCAGATTACTCGGATCGTTATTCAGATGATAATGATGCCAATTACAATTGGGAGAAATCAATGAAACGACGACACACCAGAAAACAAATCATTAAAGCTAAGGGCCGTTCGAGTATGGACGTCTCAGATGACACAAACAATGTAAACAATGCAAACTTCAACTCGGATAGTTCTGGTGATGGGGTAGTTCGTGTGAGTGAGGCCACTACTGCTATCACTGCTTGCTGCCTTTGCAGCAAATTCTCTTCTTGCAAGACAACGAAGTGCCAATGTAGAGCCAATGGTGGTGCGTGTGGCTTGTCATGTGGTTGTATTCCATCTAAGTGTTCAAACAGAGGCAGTAAAAGCGAGCGGGACGAGTCGATGCAACCGGACTTAGTCGGGGATGTTGAAAATGCTACTGAAAATGGTGAAACCAATGAGGAGAGTCGTGACCTTGTTTTGAATGGTGCAAGGTTGCTTCAGAATGCATTGGCTGAGAGGCCAAGTGAGGCTCCTCCTGCTGAAGATGGTGGCGCAAAAAGAAAGCCTCTATCAGACATAGGAAACACATTGGTACGTTTTCATTCTCCTTATTGGTTAAAACTTCTTTTTGATTCAGATAACAATAACCATTCTAGTTATCAAATTTCACAACCGGTTGGAAAGGGAAACAAAACATTTCTTATAAGAGTGTGAACCTCTTCCTAGTAGATGCGTTTTAAAACCGTGAGACTGACAGCGATACGTCATAGTAGACCTAAGTGGACAATATCTGCTAGTAGTGAACTTTGAGCTGTTACTTGTATGAGTCAGGCACGAACGGTGTGCCAGCGAAGACGTTGGACCCTGAAAGGAGGGGGTGGATTGTGAGATCCCACATCGGTTGGAGAGGGTGTGAAAACCTCTTCTCTTCCAAGTAGTAGACACATTTTAAAATTGTGAGGTTGACGGCAATACGTAATGAACCAAAGCAAACAATATCTGCTAGAAGTGGACGGGGATGAGTAGATTAGGTTGTAGTTTTTCAAACGAACTTGGATTCTCACATCCTATTCACTTATTTGGCCAATTTTCCCTCCTAACCAAACAGGCGAAATCGAAGTCAAACAAGCCAAACCAGAGAAAGAAATGGAGAAAATCTACAATTCAACTCATTCCTACACCACAACCATCTTCCCAACCAGAAATACCTGAGCCCATCCAGAAGACAGAAAACGACTCGAATGAGGTTGCCAACATCCCGTTGAAACTTCCCCGAGCGATGCGATCCGCCACCGCCGCTGCCAATGGCAGCAACCTACTGAGGGAGAGGAACTCCGATCAGCCGGAAGATTCAGTTGGCGGGAACAAAGAACATGAACTTATTGTTCCAAAAAGAGTGGATGAGAAAGAGAACTGCAACCGTTAAATAGGTGTGTTTGTCTTTCAGGTCATTCTCCGGTGGCCGGAGGGAATAGAAACGGCGGGAAAGTGCAATGCTGGTGCGTAGATAAGTTTGAAAAGCTGTGTTGATGTATTTTAGAGAATTGATTCACAATACTAAACCAAAATACATTGTTTCTGGGAATCTGTTATTCCCTTATGAAGAACTTATAATTATTCTGATGTAGCTTTGTAGACTTTTGTTCACTACATTAACAAAGACATGATTGAGCATTTTTTTTAATACTTTGTTAATTTTTAATCATATACTTATCTGCGTGACAAATTAATTAATTATTAAATGATATGAAACGATGATATTGTAATTAAAATATTTTGAAGTTAAGATCTGGCCCCTTTTTCAAAGCTGCCCTATCAATGTTGGGCCCATCTATTTTACCTCTGACCTTAGGGCCCAAAAACTGGCCCAAGTCGATTTTGCTTAAGCCCATTCGAGCTCGAAGCCCAAAAGGCCGCACACATCTTTGTTTTTAAATTTTATTATTACTATTTTATGAATTTATGTTAGAAATAGGAGAAGTTAATTTTGATTGGTCTGGTTGGTAATTTGTTCATAATTAATTAATAGTATTTTATAAATAAATAAATTAATAATATTTTATAGTTAATTTGCTGTATAAATATACTATCCAGCCTATTTCCAATAATTGTTAAAATTAAATATTAAAATTCTAAAACATGAAATATTACTATATTTTCATTAATTACTTTATTTTCTTTTAGATTAATTCTAAGTTATTAATTTTAAATTTTATTTTAAATAATTATGCAATTATGTACGCATATATCCATTTTAATTTTAGTTTATGTCGGGGTGATATAGGACGGTAAAGACAAACCTAAACCCACATGATCTCCCTCGACGAGGGAGAACAGGGACCGAAGCCATGCTCAACCTCACGAGGTAACACAACTTAATATCTAAAGCTTTTTCGTGCCTAAAGTTTTGCTTCACTCAATCTCTTAGATTGGGGCCTGTCTAGCAAGCATCAAATGGTCGTTCAAATTTTCTTTATTTTCTTGGTCACGTTTTTCTCCCTCAAATAAATTGTACCGTTTTTGTCACGTGAATTTGAGAATAAATTGACAACCAGCTTAAAAAAAAAAAAAAAAAAAACTAATTTTGATAATATAAATAAATAAAAAAGATGTTGCAACAAAGACAACTAAAATGATTCCTTAAAAAAAACACGCACACAAGGACAACTGAACGCGGGGAGATATGTAACTAAAAATTAATAACAGAAACAGGATTGGCCAGACTGGCATTGCCACGTGGCAATCAATGGAAGGGCTTGGTCCTCCCTTCCCAACACCTATAAACAAGCCGCTGTATCCTCTCCTCCACGACTGTAAGCTGTCTGCGATCTCTCTATCTCTCAATATTCTTAATCTCATCTGCATTGCTCGCTGGCGCCGTTTCTTCATCTTCAATCTTCATCATTTTTGGATTTTGTTGCTATTCTCTAAACATTTTTTTTTGTAGATTTGCATTGCAAAACTCTCCTCCATTACTCTAAAACCTTCTGACGCCATTGATCTTGCGATATCGATCGTTTTCGTATATTTTTTTTTTTTTACTTTTCATTGTTGCAATCATCGTCGATCGGTTTCTTCTTCTTCTTCTGATGGACTTTGAATCTCTTTCGAATCTGTAGAGAGAGAGAAAGAGATGTTGCAGAGAGCTGCTAGTAATGCGTATTCATGGTGGTGGGCCAGTCACATCAGGACGAAGCAATCGAAATGGCTCGAACAGAATCTCCACGGTATGTTCGCACTTTAATTCATTTGAATTAGGTTTTTGCATCTGCATTCTTGATTCAAGCCTGTCGATTATGAATCTCTGTGTTTTTCTCCTTTTTCTTTCGTTTTACTCAACGAACATTGATTTTAGGTTCGAGATTATCTTACGTCTAACGAGGTCTTAGGGTTTCCAATCTGGAGTTTGTATTGAATGAATACTTTGCTCTTGCAATCCACGCTCTGTTCCTAAATTGTAGTAGTTTCGGCGTACTGATTCAATCGGATAGGAATTACCTGTATTTTGATTCGTTTTTTTGCGCTATCTGAGATCAATGTTGCAAATCATTAGCTGCTAGTTCTTTAAAACGATCTTTGGACTGATCGATTATGCTTCTGGAACTATAGATATGGAGGAAAAGGTTGAAAACATGATGAGAATCATTGAAGGCGATGGCGATTCTTTCGCAAAAAGAGCTGAAATGTACTATAGGAAGAGGCCTGAACTTGTAGAACACGTAGAAGAATCCTTTAGGGCATACCGAGCTTTAGCAGAGAAATACGAGCATCTTTCGAAAGAGTTTCAAGGGGCAAATCGAATGATAGCTTCGATCTTCCCAGAACGAGTTCATTACACGATTGATGATGACGATGATGATTGTGAGGTAGATTTCTTTTCTCGAGAATCTTTCGGTGGCAAAGGTCCTAACCAGTTTGAATCGGGTGCCTCACCAAAACTAGGAGTACCAGAAGTTCCAAAGTTTCCCGAGAAGGGGTTTTCTAGGAGTCCTTCGATGATGAGAAAAACAAAACTCAAGAGAAACGCAAGCAGTGCTAGTAGTAAAGCTGCTTCAACTCCAAAATCAGGGCTTACCAAGGATGAAGCTCTAGAAGAAATCAGTAAGCTACATAAAGAAATTCTAGCTCTTCAAACCGAAATGGAATTCGTTAAGAGCTTGTATGAACGCGAGGGCGAAAGATATTGGGACATGGAAAACAGTATCACACAAATGCAAAAAAGAATCAGTAGCTTACAGGATGAGTTCGGCATTGGCTCGATTATCGAAGATAACGAAGCTCGAACGTTAATGGCTACCACAGCTCTGAACGCCTGCCGAGAATCTCTAAGTAGGTTGCAAGAAGAACAGGAGAAAACAGTTGAAGAAACAAAACTAGAGAATGGCAGAATCAAGAAAGTGGTTAAAGATTTTGAGAGTCTCAAATGTAAGTTCATATCAAACCCAACAGAGAATCATGAATCCATTGATTTACAAGAAGATTTAAGCATTGAAACAGAATTGACAACCTCAAATCAACTGGCCGCTTGCACAGCTGAAAACAAACATGATATACAGCTTCTAAGTCAGAAGATCAGAGAGTATCTGGAAATGAATTCAAATAGCTCATTCACCATTTCTGAATTGGCTGAGAAAATCGATGAACTTGTAAACAAGATTGTCACACTTGAAACTACAGTTTCTTCTCAGACATCTCTTGTTAGACGACTTAAATCAGAAACAGATGAACTCCAAGCAAACGTCCAACAATTGGAACAAGAAAAGGAGATTCTTGTGGAGAATTCAGAGACCATGAAGAAGAAGATACAAGAATTGGAGGCCGAATTAGCCAGAGTTAACAATCTAAATCAGAATGTTCAAATACAGAACAACAATCTTCAAACCGAGTTCACCGAAGCGAGTTGTAATCTCGATCACTTATTTGGTAAATTACAGACAATGGAAATGAATGAGGCTGACAATTCTGAGTTCATACAAGATGTAATGATGGTTGATCCTGATGTGAAAACAACAACGTTTTCAACAGATACAGGATTGAAACTGGGAGAGATTCCAAGCATTGCAGCTGAAGAAGCAGCTAAGGAATCAATACATGAGGAAGAACATGAAAGATCCAAGGCTCAAACAGATGATACTCATGATTTGGAGGAAGAAAAGCATCCGACCTTGAGGCAGATGTTCTTGAAAGGATTAGAAGACAGAGAAAAGATTTTACTGGAGGAGTATACATCAGTGCTGAGGGACTACAAAGATGTAAGAAACAAGCTAAGCGAAGTCGAACAGAAGAATCGCGACAGCATCTTCGAGTTGGCGATGCAGGTTAAAGAACTAAAAGATGCCATTTCCACCAAAGATGATGTTATAAAATCATTAGTGAATAATGCAGATATAGATGAAGAAACTAATGCAAGAGATGAGGAGCGGGAACAGGAGCAGGATCAGGAGCTGGAGCAGTCCCAAGAAACCATTCATGAGGCTCCTAGCTCCTTGTACTCCGAATCCTCAAGTCCATACTTAGAACAAGTTTCGACTCCCGATTTCTACGGCAAACCGAGCGCCGATTCCACAGAAGAAAGCTACAAATTGTTGAGAAATGCAAGCTTACCAAGAAAAGAGACAGCAAAGAGGAAAGCAAGGAGTGTGAGTAGTAAATCCATTATCATCATGTCACCTATGGAAGAACGAATCCGCTCGCATATCGACGGACAACTAGAGATGAATCTCGAATTCTGGCTGCGATTCAGCACGGCAGTTCATCAGATTCAAAAGTTCCAGACTTCAATCCAAGACCTTCAAGCAGAGCTGCAAAAGTTAAGAGAAGACATGCTAGAAGGAAGTGTGAAACATCAACAGTCGTCGATCGAATCCGACGCTCGACCTATCTACACACACCTAAGAGAGATCCAAACTGAACTATCCCTCTGGTTGGAACATAGCGCAGTATTGACAGATGAAGTAAGCAGCCGATACAAATCCTTAACCGACATACAAAACGAAATATCAAGAATCACAGAAGAAGAATCAAGTGAAGAAGGATCAGAAATGAACGATTATCAAGCTGCAAAGTTTCAAGGTGAAGTTCTCAACATGATACAAGAAAACAGGAAGATTGCTGATGAGTTAGAAGTCGGTCAGGATCGAGTTCGAGCTCTACAAGCTCAAATCGAGAAGTCTTTACTAAGACTTGATCAAGAATTTGGCATTTCAGCAGACAAGAGCATTCAATCTGAATCGAAAGCGTTGACCCGAACCCGAATTCCTTTACGATCGTTCTTGTTCGGGATCAAGTTAAAGAAGCAAAAGCCATCGCTGTTCTCGTGTGCAAGTCCACAACTAGAGAAACAATACAGTGATCTAGCTAAAGGGCCGCTACCTCAGTGATGAGCTTTCAGGACATGAAGTAAAGAAGCTTCAATTACAGGTACACAGTAGCTATACATTTATTACCTTTCATTGTTGAACAATATAACCTTCCAAATTTGAGTATTTCAATTGTGATTTTGTACAGAAAGGTAAACAAAGAAGGTTTTAGAAGTAAGGCTGGAAAAATTAATGTTCATTCTTGGTTGCTGTATAATTTACTATTTACACCTGTTATTATCATCATGCTTGTGGATCTTCGCTCATGAAAAATTAATGTTCATTCTTTGTTTAGTCACGGAGTTGGCGCGTCATGTATCGCGGTTAGTCTCACGATTTTAAAACGCGTCAACTATAGAGAGAGTCTAGCCCTACTCCAACCAGTAGTCGCATTTTAAAACTGTGAGACTAATAGTGATATACTGAGCTCTCCCTAAGCTTTGTCCAAGTTCGCGCTTGGACCCACCTACCATTTTTTTTACACATGTGGGTATAATAATAGTCTTTCACATCTCTGTGGGTAAAAAAAAAAAATTAATAAAAATATTTTTGTTTTTATCCCAAAAAATAAATATATGAAAGATTCAATAATACCCTTAATTTTTTTAAAAAAATCTCAATTAATTTTGGATGGGAGTGGTTAGTATTTTAAATTTTTTTAATAATATTGTTTAACTTTTTAATTTATTACCTTTATAAAAAAAATAAAAAAATAAAACTTCTATTTTTGAAACTGGGTATGGTTAAATATATTTTTGAATTTTTTATAAAAAAAGTTTTTGGAGTAAAAAAAAAAAAAAAAAAAATCGTTCATGAAGTTTTAAAAAAGGTTTAAGCATAATAAAACTTTCTTAATGCCTTTTATTTTTGAAATAAAGTGTTATCTCCAAAATTAATTTACAAAATTATTGAAATATATTTTTGAAATTTTAAAAAAAATTTAAGAATATTTTTATTAGTTTAATCTAAAAAAATAATGTTTTTATTTTTATTATTTTTATTTTTTATTTTAAACGTGCCCGTTTTCAGAAGTGAAAACTTTTGGGCTCATTTTTGGGATCTTCTGAGCTCTGGTACTAAACCCTCTTCCTTCACTTCGTTCCAATTGGGACCAAAAACCCCGAAGTTGTGAATTTTTACCACCGGAATCTTTAATCATGTTGGCGATTTTCCGATCATCTCACCGGAAGATTCGATCTTACAGTAACTTCTTCACTCGTCGATTATGCTGCCGCCACAGTTCTCCTTCACGAAGCACAATCATCTCAACATCGCCCTTCACCAGGCCATTCGTTTCCGCTGCCAATCCCAAATCTCCCTTCGATGCCATCGCTCTCAGAGTACTTCGTAACGAGATTGAGTACCAGTCAAATTACGCTCCTCCTCATCAGGTTCACCGATTATTTTCTCTTCCTTTTCTCGATCCATTTCCTTGTCCTACATTTTGCAATTTGCAATTACGAATGTTTGCTTTAATTTTTTGCTGCGTAATCTTATAGCCTGCAACGAGATTCGGTGCATTTTCGGTTGAAGACCGACCGGGAATGCAGTGGATTACATTGAAAGGGAAATTTGGAGACACTGAAGATATTAAAATTGAAGCGACGATGTTTGATGGCTGTGAATCGGTTCCCAAACTTGGAGACGATAGCGATGGTGAAGAAGACCTTCGTCTTCACATTAGCGTGCTTGTTGACATTTCGAAGGGGGAAGGTTCTGAGGATTTGGAGTTTGTGTGCTCGGCATGGCCTGATTCTTTGGAGGTTCAGAAGCTATATGTTCTTAAACGAGATAGGACTCTTGCGAGACCCTACATGGGGCCTGATTTTCGGTATTGCTTATCTCAGATACTCAGTTTCTCGTTCCTTCTGTGATTTTGTTGTTGCTTCGCCCGCTTTTGTATGGTGATTACGAATCATTGACCATTTTGTTGTGAATTTGGATGTTCAATATGGCTGTCTAATTAAAATTTAACTTCAAATCTATCTGTTCTTAATAATGAATAGAACGATTCGCATATATTTAAAATGGTAATTGATGTTTTATTCTATGATCTATGCTCGGATTAGCTAAATATCATTCTTAAATTTTCTCTTACATCCTTTAGTATGAAATTATCAGCCACATTGTATTCTCGACCCACAATAATATTTGCAAAATTGGTTGGCTGGTATCACAATGCACAATTTAGTTCAGTGAAGTTAAGTTATAGGCTTGTTGGGCTCTAACTCCTTTGTTTACTAATGATACTTTTGGTATTTGTTAATTTCAGGAAATTGAGTGGCAAAATCCAGACGAAATTTCGGGAGTTCTTAGCAGAAAGGGGGATAGATAAGGAGCTCTCTATGTTTTTGCATGAATATATGATGAACAAAGACAGATGTGAACTTATTCGATGGCTGGGAATTGTCGAGTCGTTTGTGGAAAGATAAACCATACGCTTCATTGACAACATCGAACGCAGTTGTTACCATTTTTTAAGGTATTCAAGATTATGTTTTCTTCCTTTATATCGTCATTTGCAATAGCCGTAGTTCATGAATCATGATTAGTGTTAACATCTATGCAGTTTTATTTTTTGGGGATCATCTGTTAATAAAAAGCTGAGGGACCTGAGTGATTACAAACAAGTAGAACTTAGTGCCTTTGGTGATTACAAAAGGTTCTCTACCAGTTGGCTAAGAACACCCAAAAAAGGGTCGAAAACTTATAGCTTTACCTGACAAAAAGCCTTCACAATTGATCCTGCTAGAATCATTGAAAGAAATGACTGAACTGTTGTTTCTCTAGATTACTATTGGTTATTTGTTGCAGAACTATGTGATCTTTGTTATCAATGTTGTTTGACTGTAATTGCTAGCTGCAATCATATCTTTTGGAAATACAAATCATGTTATGGATTTGGGATCTAAATTTTTCGTGAATGTCAGTCACTCGAAACCCGCTCACATTTTTGGAATGGAAGCCATCAGAGGTCGTGGCCAATTTCTCTTGCTTGTGCTCTCGTAATAATGTCCGAGTTTGATCTCCTATTTCCTTTTCTTTTGAGCCACACGGCCTTCACCCACTTTGAGTTGGCTTAGTAGTTAATAAGAGTCGTGAATATAAAGGGTTTAGAGAGAATGAAATCAGGTCATAGCAACCATCTGTAACCACTTATCTAAGATTGAATTATCTTATGAGTTTTCATAGCAACTAGATATAGTAGGGTCATACAATTTTCTCGTTAGAATAGTCAAAGTGCGTAAAGGGTTTAGAGAGAATGAGCTCAAGTTATAGTAACCATCAGTAACCATCAGTAACCACCTATCTAAGTTGATGTTGCTATATCAACTAAATGTAGTAGGGTCAGACTGTTTTCTCGTTAGAATGGTCAAAGTACGTGCAAGTTGACCCAAACTCACACAGCCGTCCTCCTCAGTTCATGCATATCTATACATGCCAAGGGAGGGTATCATATTCTTTGCTTTAGCATGCTTTTCAAAAGCTAGATGTCGATAACTAAGCGAAACTAAGCAAAATCATGCATTTGATTATGTTCAAATTATTAGAGCGTTAGCTTTTGTGGCATCATAATTGATCAACCAAGGCAGAGTCTCTTTTCTTGCTTTTATGATTCCTCTCTCATGTTCATATTCAAAACTTGAGTTCTCAAACTTGAATAGTTTGAATGTAAATTGGACATTAATGTTTGTTTTTTTTAAGAACCTGAGTTCCTTCCTGTTGTAAAGATTGGGAAGAAGACTTTTTAAGATTTGTTGTTTTCTCATGTGAGCTTATTATGATGATCATATAGGATTTTTCTTCTGGTTGACTGTCTGTTTTGTCTGCATGAATGTTGCTGAGTTTTACGTTAACTTGGTCTGGATCTTACTTTGCTTTTAAACTTTTGCTGCCACTATTTATGTTTACTCGGATGGAATTATCTGGATAGTCCCTGAACTTTGAGGTTTATGTGTGTTAAGTCCCTAAACTTTCAAAATCACTAGTTTTATTAGACATGAATTCAAATTTATATTTGAAAATTAAAATTTTTGGATTTGTTAGAGACCTACCGGACATAAAATTGAAAGTTTAGAGATTTCTTAAACATATTTGTAAACAACAAAAAGTTTTGATATTTTTTAAAATACATTATATTTATGTTGGTGTTTTGAATATCAACATTTCAATTGGTTTAGAACTAAACTCTCTCAATTAAACATTTTTGAATAAGAAAAATAATGAATTTTCATGATGTTGACCGAACCCGACTTTTTTCTGAAAATAAACAAAAAAAAAAAAATTAATTAGATGTGCAAAAGTAGCCTGCTTGGCTTCTCATTATATCTTAAGGTCATTCTTAAACCTTAATTAAAATAATTAACATCTAAACATTTTCATTAGTGTCTTGTCCCTCATAATAAATGCTAATCAAATCCATCAATCAATTAATCTAATTGGTTTCTTACCGTCCAATTGACAAAGTCTAATTAATGTAAAAATAAATAAAAATTAAAAATTTTTGTAAATAAATTTAGCTAAATTAATAAAAATATTTTTACAAGTTTAACTTTAAAAATTTTTAAATTTAATTAATATCCCTTTTAAGGGTATTTTTTTACTTTTCAAAAAATATTAAAATGAAACTATATTAAAAGTTTATTAATACTGAAACAAAATATTAATAATTTTTCTCTTATAATGTTTTTTATTTTTATTTTTTTAAAGTTTAAAGATATTATTAAAATGTTTATAAGTTAGGAATAATTTTTTTTTGGTACAAAATAATCTAATTTTTCAACTTATTTTCTATTATTCAATTATTACTTAAGTAATAGATTTATTTTGTTGATTGTGTTGAGTAAAATTTTCCTACCAACTCTCCACTTAATTTCAAATTTCATACTTTATTATGATATAAGTGCAAACAAATTTATATTCCATATATTTATTCAATAAATGCATACATCTGAATAAAGTGAAACCAACAACATTTATTGCAAAAGGAAATAATTAAATTGAAAGATTTAAAAAAAAAAATTATTATTCCTATCATATTAAATCTATATGATAAAAAATATTTTCATTCCAATTTTGCACCAAATTAAATCTATATAATAATGAAAATCTTTACTTTAATTAAATAGAAAAATAAGAAAATCCTTTAAAAAACTACATATATTATATCATAATAAATGCTCGAAATATTGCATGGCTTTTCAAAGTTGTTTTGAGAAAAGATATCAAATCTATGAATTTATTACCAAAATAATAATATTAATATTAATTAATTTATCGCTAAATAGACATATAATCTAAAAGATATATAAATTTAAATTAAAAATTAACGAGTAATTTAACCCAATAATTAAGATATAATCTAATATTAATAATAAATAACAACAATAATGTGATTGGAGTTAGAGTTTAAGAGACAAGTCAAGGAAATTGGTTTGACCTTGATCTTGTTTGGTCTGAGAATGAACAATATTATCATGATTAATATTCTCATTACCGGCGTTTGAGCCTCCAATCGCCGGCCATCTAGCCACGTCATCATACCTCCCAAAATTCCGGCCACCAATCGTCGTAGTCAGCCGCTCCACCGCCGGCTGCTGACCCATAAACACTGGCCTCGGCCACAATGGAGGAGAGGAAGTAGGCCCACCAAAAAAGCCCAGAGGCTTCTGAATTTGCTGAGCGTGCGCGTGAATTCCCAACGATCGTCCGTGAAACGCGCCGCCGTGAAGCGGAATTGCGGCCGCCACCCAATGGAATCTTTGAACTCGTTTGGCTAAAGTCCTCTCTCGTTTGTGGGCATTTTGATGGCCACCCAAAGCTTGGGAGCTGAAGAATTTTCTGTGGCAATAATTGCATGAGAAAATTCTGGGCTTTGTTGTTGAGAGGTGAAGATCCAGAACGGTGCGCCGGTCGTCGGAAAGTTCGCCGGTTTCCTCGTCGCCGTCTTCCTCGACGTCCTCGAAAAGTGGGGTTTTGTCGGCTTGGAGTTCCATGTTGAAAGGGGAGAGGTTTGTTTTTTTTTTTTGTAAATGGATTGAGAAAATGGATAGGGTTTGGATTATTTTTTAAGGGAAATTTAAACTAATTTTTTTTTCTAAGTTTTTAGGGTTCGAGAAACTTCAATTTAGTCGATCTCACTCTTCGACACGGTACAAGATTTAGATAAATGTCTTCCATAAACAGAACTACGTAGTCCCGAACGAAAGGAATACGAGGATTATACTATTTAATTAATTATTTTTCCACACTCATTGATGCTAAGTTTACAAAATGTCAACATTCATTTATTACGAGTAAATGTTTATAGATTTTAGTCAAACAAAAACTATGTCCTTCCGCTCTTAAGGGCACCACGTCCTCTTTTTGACTCTATATCTATCTATCTTTTATTTTTGTGGTAGAGACTAGAGAAGTCTTTCTTTTGAGATTTCTGATCAATGTCGTTTACTTTCTTTCTTCCTAAAAAAAATATAAATAAATAAATAAATAAATTTACAGTTAACTTGAGTATAGTTCAATCGATTTAGACATAAATAACCATTCATTGAGTTTAAAATTGTCTAAAAATTCAAATAAAAAGGCTCCTCTTCCTTTCAAAGAATTTGTGGTGTTTTTTAAAAGTATTTGTTGAATTTCAAAATATTTTTTATTATCTAAATTAAACCATAAAAAAAATGTAAAAAAGTATTTTTTTTTTTAATAAATCCTATAATTTTATATCCAAATTATAAATAATTAAAAATTTTACATAAGATATTGTACTAAACAAATATTTAAATAATTAATTTCTAAAAAGAAATTCTCTGTCTTCCATTTATTAAGGTATCTAGATTTATAAATTAATAATAATAATATTTTTGAAATTCAAACCTATCATTTACTTTATTTATTATATTGAAACTAAATCTATTTTTTTAATCTTATTTTATTTAATATTGGACTTGGTCATTTGAAAATAAAATATCTTTTATTTCAAAATTTTCTACTCTATTTCGAGTTTTATGGAAATTAATTTAATATCCATATATAAAAAACTATTATTATATTGCAAGAAACTAATTCAACTCTATTTTGTTTAATTTTTTTATTTAATAAAACCATCTGTGACAACTAGTATTTTAAATTATTTTTTTATTATCCCACTTGATTTCAATCTATAACGAAATAATATAATATAATATAATATTTTACGAATTATATTAAAAAAATATGAGTTTTTTTTTTTTTTTTTTTTTTTTTGAAATAAAA
>NW_019272022.1:5062898-5075288 GCF_002738345.1 Cucurbita maxima
TTTTTTTTTTTTTTTTTTTTTTTTGGAAATAAAATATAAGTCTTGTCGTCCCTATGATAAAATTTATTCCACGACGGGCCAGAGGCAGTACTGTCGATCTTGGGCCCATGGTCCTTTGGTCGGCCCATGGGCCTACAAACACGGACAATCGTTTTCAATAAGCAAACATTGGGCCTGGGCTTAACATTGGGCCTAAATATTTGGATGGATATATAATTGAAATTATATATATTTTTTGTTTTATTTTCATTTGAATAAACACGTTGCAATTTTTTTATTCTCTTTTTAGCAAAAAAATGATTAGATTTCCAAATTTAATTTAATTTAATAAATTTTTATTAATAGTATGTTTTCATGGTCATCGATATTTAATACTAAAATAATTAATAATAAAAAAAGTTAGAGGTTTAAATTTTCAATTTAGACTTTCTATATTTTTATTTTTATATATTTAAATTTAATGTTCTAAAAGTATTATATTTAACATCCATATAAATCTTTTTCTTTATTTTAAAAAAATATCCATATTCTTTTGAAAATTATGATATTAACCCTAGTTTTTATAAAAATTTCAAAATTATCTATAAATTTATTAGAATATTAAATAAGATATTGACGTCATAGTGAATAGGACATCGGCATTGATTTTTTTTAATATTTTAATAACTTTTTAATTTTAAAGATTAATTATGAAAATAATATTATAGTTTAAAAAATAAAAATATTTTAAAAATAAATTTAATATATATATATATATTAATTTGGAAGGGAGTAGAGGAAAAGAAAAGTGCTCCATTTTCCTCTTTTTCTTCCTCATTTGTGTTTTGCCATGCAAACTTTATAATTATTATTTTTTAGCCCTTCAAATTATATTGTTTTTCCTTTTAGTCCCTATCAACTTGGTTTTCATACACTTTTTTTTTCTTTTCGGTCCTTGTATTAATTCTTATTTACGCTCGAGTTAGCATATCCATATAATAAGAGCTTACCATGTGCTTCAAACGCGATTTCTTTTCACAGTATATGAAGCTTGTCACGTCTATATACATTAGAAATTATACCAAAAAATCTACTGATCCAATAGAGCTGATTTGTGATATCGAAGAATTCAACTCTAAGAGATATCGTACGTTTTATCGATTACTATGTAAAAGGGTCAATTTTGTTTATCGAGTTAATGAAACAAAAAGTTCTTAGGTCGAAGAGAGTCAAACGCACACTTGAGTTGGGTTTTCCAACATCATTTTCCACTTAAAATTTACTCAAAAGCTCCCTTTTCCACTTCATAAAAGTTAAAGCTGTTAACACCTTAATTAATTAGTTAACTAATTTATTTTGTTTTCTAGTTAACTGCATCCACATCAACGGCCATGCGCCTTCACACGTGTCTTTAACAAAGCTTTGCTGTGCTCCTGTCCACACTTGATCTCAGCCCCCGGGAATCTTGTACGTTATCCTTGTTCCGAATCTACAAATGAAATGCCCATTTGTAGACCGGTTTTTTTTTCAAGCTCGGTTCGGCTCATGTTATGTGCTTATTTTTTAGGTTATTTAGGAAAATAATAATAATAAATGTAAAAAAAAAAAAAAAAACAAGAAAACAAGAAAACAAAACATTTTACTAAGCAATTTTAATTAAAAAAAAAGTAAAAATTAGGATGTTTTGCCGGGTCAACCCCTGGTCAAAAAGCACGTAAATGACACGCGCCGCAATTACAAATTGTAGACCGGTTTTATTTTAAACTCGGTTTGGTTCATGTTCTGGTCTTATTTTTACACTGTTTTGTTTTGAGGTTATTTAGCCAAATAATAATAAAAAATGTAAAAAAACAAAAACAAAAAACAAAACAATTTTAATGAAAAAAAAATGTATGTTTTGTCGGGTCAACCCCTGGTCAAAAGCGCGTACAAGACACGCGCCGGAATTACAAATCGCAGAAACGAAATTCCATTTTCAGCAAAGTCTACAGAGACTCCCTCTGCTTCCGCAGCTTTCTCTCTATTTCACGTCCCTCATTTCCTCATTATTTCATCACTCAAAACAGCTCAATTCCTTCCCCAAATCGAAGTTCTTGTCGGTCGGAAGCTGAAACCATGACGGTTGAGCCAAGAGTTGATGACCCAAATGACCAATTTCCGGTTGGAATGCGTGTTCTCGCCGTCGACGACGACCCCACTTGTCTTTTGATCTTGGAGACTCTGCTTCGCCGGTGCCACTATCATGGTAATTGGCTGTTTAATGTTTGTGGTTTGTGGGTTGTGGATTCTGTTCTGTTTGTGAAGATTGTGAGCTCTTTCTCAGTTACTTGGGTTGTCAAATCTATTTGAACTGTTGAATTGATTGAGTTTTAATTTGGAAGTTTGATTCCCTTCCTATTCCAATACATTCTAAATATAACATCTTATGGTTTGATTTCGTTTTATGTGTTGCTCTTAAATTCTATAATTAGTTCAGACGTTGGTTGGGATGGGAAACAAAGGAATGAAAATCTATCACTAGTAGACGTGTTTTAAAATTATGAGACTGACGGCGATACGTAACGGGCCAAAACGGATAATATTTGCTAGGGATGAGTTTGGACGGTTATAAATGGTAACAAATCTAGATACTGGGCAGTGGGGCAGTGCCAGCAGTGGGGCAATGTAGCGTGGCAGGACGCTGGGTTCTCAAAGAGGGTGAATTGTGAGATCCCACATTGGTTGGAAAGGGGAACGAAGCATTCCTTATAAGGGTGTGGAAACCTTTCCCTAGTAGATGCGTTTTAAACCGTGAGGCTAACGGTGATACGTAACGGGCCAAAATAGACCATATCTACTAGCGTTGGGATTGGACTATTACAAATGGTATCAGAGCTAGACACTAAGCAGTGTGGCAACGTGGACGCTAGGGCCCTAAGGGGTTGGACTGTAAGATCCCATGTCGGTTGGAAAAGGGAATGAAACATTCCTTATAAAGGTGTGAAAACCTCTCCCTAGTAGACACGTTTTAAAACCGTAAGGTTGACGATGATAGATAACAGGTCAAAGCGAATAATATTTGTTAGCTGTGGACTTTGAACGTTACAGTTTAGTTAGTTATGAATTGGTAGCATGAAGAATTTCAACGCATCTAAAGTTCATTTCGTCTGGTATGCTAACTTTTCAGTATTTCTGGTTCTTTTCCTTGGTTGGACTATTTGTTGAATGATTCATTTTGAATCGCTTGCTTCTAACTCCCTATGAACCGTTTGACGACATTTTTTCGAAGGGTCGGCGGGACATGGGAGCCTTAGCTCAGGCATCGGTTTACAAAAGAACCAATGTTATCTCTGATCAAATCAAATGTAATTTAATTGTGTTCATTGGATGTTGCAGTCACTACGACCAATCAGGCTATTATGGCACTCAAGTTATTGAGAGAAAACAAGAACAAGTTTGATGTGGTTACCAGTGATGTCCACATGCCTGACATGGATGGATTTAAGCTGCTTGAGCTTGTGGGGCTGGAGATGGACCTTCCTGTTATTAGTAAGCTTAAACTGCATTATGCCTTGAAGTTTTTTACTGAAAATTTGAATTTTTTAAAGTTGATTAGATCTCACATCGGTTGGAGAGGGGAACGAAACATTATTTATAAGGGTGTAGAAACATCTCCCTACCAGATGCGTTTTAAAACCGTGAGACTAATGGCGATACCTAACGGGCCAAATGGACAATATCTGCTAGCGGTGAGTTTGAGCTGTTATAAATGGTATTAGAGCCAGACACCGGGCTGTGTGCTAGCGAGGATGCTGGCCCCAAGAGGTGGATTGTGAGATCCCACATCGGTTGGAAAGGGGAACGTAGCATTTCTTATAAGGGCGTGAAAACCTCTCTTTAGTAGACGCGTTTTAAAACCATGAGGCTGATGACGATACGTAACGGACCAGAGTGGACAATATCTGCTAACAGTGGGCTTGAGCTATTCAAATGGTATCAAAGCCAGACACCGAGTGGTGTGGCAGCGAGAACGCTGGCCCCGAAGGGGGTGGATTGTGAGATCCCACATCGGTTGGAGAGAGGAACGTAGCATTTCTTATAAGGGCGTGAAATCCTCTCCTTAGTAGACGCGTTTTAAAACTGTGAGATTGACGGCGATACGTAACGAGCCAAAGCGGACAATATCAGCTAGTGGTGGACTTGAGTTGTTACAAATGGTATCAGAGACAAACACCAAATGGTGTGCCAGCGAGGACGCTAGGCCTCCAAGGAGTGTGAATTGTGAGATCCCAAGTCGGTTGGAGAGGAAAATGAAGCATTTCTTATAAGTGCGTGGAAACCTTTCCTTAGTAGACGCATTTGAAAACCGTAAGGCTGACGACGATACGTAACAGGCAAAAGCGGACAATATCTGCTAGTGGTGGGCTTGAGTTGTTACAAATAGTATCAGAGCCGGGCGTTATGCCAGCAAGGATGCTGGCCCCTCAAGAGGGGTGGATTATGAGATCTCACATCAGTTGGAGAAGGGAACAAAGCATTTCTTATAATGGTGTGGAAACCTCTCCCTAGTAGACGTGTTTGAAAACCGTGAGGTTCACGACACTACGTAATAGGCCGAAGCGAACAATATCTACTAGCGGTAGCTCTTATTTACTTGTATGCAGTTCTCGTACTAAAAGTGGCCTATTTTGCACTTTTATTCTTGATTTTATATCAAATTTAGGGTGAAACTACTGAATGTTAATCTGCTCTTTGTTTCATTTTGATCTGTCAATGTGTTCTTAGTGCTGTCTGCAAATGGAGATCCCAAGCTTGTGATGAAAGGGATTACTCATGGAGCATGTGATTACTTGCTGAAACCTGTTCGCATTGAGGAGCTAAAGAACATTTGGCAGCATGTTATCAGGAGAAAGAAATTTGATCCAAAGGATCAGATGAATTCTATCAATCAGGCCAAGCTTGATTCTGAGAATGGTGAAGTAGCTGATCCAAGTGGGAAGTTTAAGAAGAAAAGGAAAGATCAAAACTATGATGAGGATGATGACCAGGATTGTAACGGGCAAGAGGACGATGACTCATCGACCCAGAAGAAGCCTCGTGTTGTTCGGTCTGTTGAGCTGCATAGGAAGTTCGTAAATGCTGTTAACCAGTTGGGCATAGATAGTAGGTACTTCATCCTTTCTCGCTCTCTCTCTCGGGTTGAAAAGGGTTCTTCATTTGTAATAAATAGGAGAACGAAGCATTCCTTATAAGGGTGTGGAAACTTCTCCCTAACAGACACGTTTTAAAATCTGGAGGGGAAGTTCTTAAAGGAAAAGCCCAAAGAGGACAATATCTACTAGCGGTGGGTTTGACTGTTACAAATGGTATCAAACTCAAACATTGGGCGGTGTGCCAGTGGAGGACACTGGGACCCAAGGGGGTGGATTGTGAGATCCCACGTAAGTTGGAAAGGGGAACTGAGCATTCCTTATAAAGGTATAGAAACCTCTCCCTAACAAACATGTTTTAAAACCTTGAAGGGAAGTCCTTGAAGGGAAAGCCCAGTGAAGACAATATCTACTAGCGGTGAGCTTGGACTGTTACAAATAGTATTAAAGCCAGATACCGAGCGATGTACCAACGAGGACGCTGGTTCTCAAGTGGAGTGGATTGTGAGATCCCATGTCGGTTGGAGAGGGGAACGAAACATTCCTTATAAGGGTGTGAAAACCTCTCCCTAACAGAAGCGTTATAAAACCTTGAGGGGAAGCCCTTAAAAAGAAAACCCAAAGAGGCCAATATCTGCTAGTGGTAGACTGGCTATTACCAATGGTATCATAGCCAGACACTGAGCGATTTTCCGGTGAGGACGCTGGGCTCCCAAGGGGGATGGATTGTGAGATCCCATATCGATTGAAGAGGGGAACAAAACATTCTTTATAAGGGTGTGGAAACCTCTCCCTAACAGAAGCGTTATAAAACCTTGAGGGGAAGCCCTTCAAAGAGGGGGAAGCCCTTCAAAGAGGCCAATATCTGCTAGCGGTGGACTTGGGCTATTAAAAATGGTATCAGAGCCAGACACTGAGTGATTTGTCAGTGAGGACGCTGGGCTCCCAAGGGGGGTGGATTGTGAGATCCCACATTGATTGGAGAGGGAAACAAAACATTTCTTATAAGAGTGTGGAAACCTCTCCCTAACATATGCGTTTTAAAACCTTGACCGGAAACCCTTAAAGAGAAAAGCTAAAGAGGACAGTATCTGCTAGCGGTGGGCTTGGGATGTTACAAATGGTATCAGAGCCAAACACCGAGCGGTGTGCCAGTGAGGACGCTAAGCCCCAGGAGGGTGAATTGTGAGATCCCACATCGGTTGAAGAGAGATCCCACACTGGTTGAAGAGGGGAACGAAGCATTCCTTATAAGGGTGTGAAAACCTCTCCAACCTTGAGCAGAAGCCCTTGAAGGAAAAGCTCAAAGACAACAGTATCTACTAGCGGTGGGTTTGAGCGGTTACAAAAGATTTCTCGAGTCGACGCTTCTAATCATTCTATAGTTACGTGAATTTCTTTCCCTAGTAGTTCTTTCACTATCCATCTCTTTTTGCTATGCAGAGGCAGTGCCCAAAAAGATTTTGGACTTGATGAACGTTGAAAAGCTCACAAGAGAAAACGTTGCTAGTCATCTTCAGGTAAATAGTCTTGTTATTCATCATTGCACTCAGTCATTAGTTTTAGAAGCCTAACCAACGTTAGCTCTATGGATTGCAGAAATATAGGCTTTATCTCAGGAGAATCAGCTGCGTAGCAAACCAACAAGCTAACATGGTGGCTGCATTGAGCAGCGCCGACCCTTCGTATACGAGAATTGGTTCTCTTAACGGTATCGGGAATTTCCGTTCCTTCACTGGACCTCCACCGTTTCCCAACACTGCTCATAGATCTATCCCGACCACCGGGATGCTCGGTCGATTGAATACTCCTGCTTGTATGGGCATGAATGGCCTTTCTTCCCCAGGAACCGTTCCACTGGAGTCTACATTTCAGCCCAGACCCCGCAGTGCGAATATGTTCCAGGGAATGCCAGAGTCATCAGGACTTGATCAAGTACAACACGTTAAGCACGGCACCGTGGACAATCTCTCTCGTGCTTTTGATCAGAGAACAGTGTGAGTAATGACCCCTTGATTTCAGAAATCCAGCATCAACCTTCCATTTCTGTAGTATCTGGAAGCTTGGAAAGTTCACGTCCTTCGGTAGATAGTATTCGATGCACGGGTGACGATTGGTCGAAGGCTGATCGTTCATCTAGGATGCTCTTGCATATAGGAAATTGTGTTTCTGACATTTCTTCAATATCTACTCAATCCCATGATTCAAGAACAGATACTCAACGTCAAGCAGCCACGAATAGCAATCGATATGATCGAGTAATCACAAAGGTTCCTGTTCAAGATTGGAATGATCTAGAGGACGCCTATTACGACACGACCGTGGCCTGTAGCTCATCAAATTCATTCATACCAGTGAATGGTGCTGCAGAGACGTTACCAAAGCGTTTCGAAAATCAGAACACAATCTTCTCTAGAAGCAAGGATTTTAACATGCCTAGTCGAGCAAATGATCTCGATCGTGCAATGGTGGATCACGATCAATTCAAGAAATCATCTATCGAGACATCGATCATGTTGAAACAAGGACTTTTGTATGATCATCAGCAAAAAATGCAAGCTAGATTTTGTTCAAGTAACTGTGGTTCCTTGGAAGACATAGCATGTGCAATGATGAAACAGGTAACATCTTTTCTTTTTTGTCTTGTTAATGGAGAAAGAGTGTATCCTTTCCCATTTGAAACCAAAAAGTTCACTCGAAACCAATAAGCCTCGGTTAAATGGCACTTACTCGGGGAGGGTATAGTATCGAAATTGTGAGTAGGGCAAGTTAGCGACCAAGTTAATTGTAATGGCCCAAGTCCACCGCTAGCAGATATTGTCTTCTTTAGAGTTTTCTTTATGGGCTTTCCCTCAAGGTTTTAAAACGCGTCTACTAGGGAGAGGTTACCACACCCTTATAAAGAATTCTCCGTTCCCCTCTCTAATCGACGTAGGATCTCACAATCCACTCCCTTTTGGGGCTCAGCGTCCTAACAAGCACACTGTTCGGTGTCAGACTCTGATACCATTTGTAACAGCCCAAGTCCACCGGTAGCAAATATTGTCCCTTTTGGGCTTTCCCTTCTGGGCTTCCCCTCAAGATTTTAAAACGCGTCTACTAGGAAGAGGTTTTCACACCCTGATAAAAAATTCTTCGTTCCCCTCTCTAGCCGATGTGGGATCTCACAATCCACCCCCTTTTGAGCTCAGTGTCCTAGCTGGCACACTGTCCAGTGTCAGGCTCAGATACCATTTGTAATAGCCCAAGTCCACCGGTAAAAGATATGGGTGGATTGTGAAATCCCACAATGGTTGGAGAGGAGAACGAAACATTCTTTATAGGGGTGTGGAAACCTCTCCCTAGCAAACACGTCTTAAAAACCTTAGGAGAAGCCCGAAAGGGAAAGTCCAAAGAAGACAATGTCTACCAGCGGTGGGCTTGGGTTGTTACAATGGTATTAGAACAAGACACTGGGTAGTGTGCCAGTGAGGACGCTGGGCCCGGAAGAAGGGTGGATTGTGAGATTCTACATCGATTGGAGAGAGGAACAAGTACCAGTGAGGACGCTGGGTCCTGAAGGGGGTGGACTGTAAGATCTCATATCGATTTGGAAGAAGAACGAATTATTCTTTATAAGGGTGTGGAAACATCTCCCTAGCATATACGTTTTAAAAATCTTGAGGGGACCATGAAGGGAAGCCCGAAAGGGAAAGCCCAAAGATGACAATATCTACTAGCGGTGAGCTTGGGCTATTACAACTACACTACACGTGATTGCCTATGTTTCTATTGACTTTGGAACGATATTATTTTAGATTAGATGAAAATTATAACAACGCCCATCGGACTGTCCATTGACTGTACCGTACCACAAAAGCTTGTCGCCTCTCTTATTCTACGAAGATATCATATTATTCTTCTTAGTACACTATTTGACCATTTGCTCAGTAATGAACAAACCCTTATGCTATTCAAACTTAGAACCTTACTAGAGGGATACCCTAAAACAAAGCAACCCTGCAAAAGAAGGGTAACTTTAAAGCCTCATTGCATGCCGGTCAAGAAGTAGGAGGAGAAAGCCTCAAGAGTCCCTTCCAGCAAAGGGACCCGAACATCGATTGCTTGACTATCTAGGGGGCTCTGCAGAAAGTAAGCGACGTCGAGGATCGGTGGCTTTAAAGGAGATGCATAGAGAGCTTGTCCATGTAAGAACTCGATCTTGTGGAATGGCATTCGGGTCCAATCCGATACAACAGTGAGCTCCTTGAGTGGAGGAAGGGAAGCCTGAGGGCCTTCGAGGCCTTGTTTGTATGCATTGATGTAGTCGTTGTCGACTCGAGACTTGGCGTTTCGTATCATCTCGACTATTGTTTTGTAGCTTTCGTCCTCCAATTGTCTTGCGGTTAAGGCGACCGAAGCGAGCACGAAGGCATTGCCGCTGAAGCCTTTAGGTAGAGGAGGCATCAGTTTGTTCCTGGCGTTCACTGCAAATTGTAAGCACACCATCTTTTCATTGCTCACAGACATAGCCTTAGTTCTTGCCTGTAACAGACAATAATATGTCTCAACCAAATTTAAAGACCAAGATTGAATGTTTTTTTTTTAAAAAAAAGTCAAACCCATATTTATATAGGAAATAACTGTAACAACTACTTGTCAGCTTTGACCCGTTACATATCACCGTCAGCCTCACGGTTTTATAACACGTATGCTATGGAGAGGTTTCCACACCTTTTATATAGAATGCTTAGTTTCCTAGTGTCTGGCTCTGATACCCTAAACTCTTAACCCTTAGTAGATATTATACTCATTAAAAAAAAAAAAATGTAAGTTTAGTACCTTCCATAGATGAGCAGCAATAACATCGAAGGATGAACAAGCAAAGCCACCATTTTCTCCCATAGCGTTCTTCTTCAATCTCTCGATCATTCCTCTACTCAATCTAAACGTTCTATAAACATATTCTTTTTTCCCCATTTCCTCCTTCCCCGTCACGCTTTGCATTATCAACCGATACAAATGATCGATCGCTACCGCCCCCGACACCGACACCGGCATCGCCCTCTTCTCCGAGCTCCGTTTCGCGTCGTAATCCATCAAAAGCCTCCCTCTCTCATGCACTGGCGTGTGCAACTCAACCCCATATGGCTCCTTCTTGTCCTTGAAAATGGCTGACTTTGCCGCCCATGCACTTAGGAACTCGTACGCAGCTGGTCCATCAAACAATGAATGGCTTATTCCTGTTCCTATGGAGTATCCTCCACACCCAAACCTTGTCACCTGCTTTTTAAAACATCATTAAAATAAACAAAAACAACAACTTCTTCGGTTTATTTAGTCTCTATACTTTAACGAACTTAAATTTTCCCGACCCCAATTCAAAAACCTTAACAATTTTAGGGTTATAATTGAAATTTGTCAATTTGGGCCGACCCGTCCTATTTGTTTCGGGATCTATGAGTCTATTGAAACTACCTACTTCGATCAATTAGCCAAGATTTTGACCAGCTACAAAATCAACGATGCTCGATCTAGTGCTATTTTTATGGAGATTCTTTAAGATTGCTATTCAAGATCACTCCCGTTCCTTTTCTAGTAGCTGTAGGACGACTAGTTGCCTGTTGAGGATAGGGTAGGGTGGTAGTATATATAGTTTAGCTAGGTAAGACATATATCATCAATCAGGAATAAAAATTTTAACTTTGCTCTCGAGGGGCTAAATAAACACAATATTCAAACGACCAAACATGTAATTAAACCTTGTTTCGAACAACGTAAGTTGTCTTGTTTTCATCTCAAGCCAACTGGGTTTGAATCATATGATCATATCTATGGAGATCTTGAAAGAAGGAACAAAAATAATTGTCTTTACAGACTGTGAGAATGTGTTCATTATTGTCTAATCCAAAGCTTGTCTCTTTGCCCTAAAAAGCCTCGACATAGCTGCTGTCTTAAACCCTAACCTTTTACATGTTCTGTTTCTTTGTCCCAATCAATAAAAATCCTTTCTTTCCCTTTCACTTTTTCATGAAATTAAGCAAAATTTTCAACAAAAAAACACTTTTTTCTGACAAAAAACCAAAACCCTTTTGTTTTTTATAAAGACAAACCTCTCACCTGAGCCACAACCAAAGGGAACTCAGAGAAATTCCCATTCAAAACAGGTTTATAAACCAACTTCTCAAAGAACTCATTGTAATTCGAGAGATCTCCAAGTTCTGAAATCTCGATATTGGTGAACGATTGAACAAGAATTGCACCACGGTTGTTGCACCGGAGATTCAGCTTACCGTTGGCGGGGTTCGGCTCCAACCGACCGGCCGCCGGAGACCAGACTGATAGCGTTTCTTCTAACCCTATTTTCAGGTTGGTGAAGATCGAGTCAAGTGATGAGCTAGAAGATGGCTTGTAGAAGAAAATAAGGTACACGTGCAAGGGACACTGCCTGTCTAAGTTTGAGAGCTCCAAGAGTTTTGGAGAGTTTAAGGTTTTGGGAAAGACAGTGAGGGTTTTTGTAACAGAAACATGGGAAGTGGCCATGATGATGATGTTTTGTGAAGAGCTGAATTTTGTGGTGTGTTTTTGAGTGTGGAGAAGAGAAGAGAAAGTTAGGGTAAATATAAGGACTTGGGGTTGAAGATTCCTAGCTAGGGTTCATCTCTAACTTGTATTTTTTGTGAATTTTTTTAATTAATTTTAGGGCCTACACTATGGTTGGTAACAATTATAAATTCTTTTTCTTTTCCTTAATTCTATATATAAAATTATTTAAATTTGTGAGAATAAATGTATATATACTATTTATTTAACGCATGGAGTACAACTTAATTAATATAGATATATATTATCGACCAAGAGGTCAAAGTTCGAATCTCCTATATAGTAGGTTACATGTATTTGTCTACGATCGTGAATTTTAGGGTTTGGGAATTCTAGGGTTTGTATTGTTGGTCGATTATCAAATTTGTAGAATGAGAAAAGCAAATTTCGATTCCATTGATTGGCTAGCTAAAGTCGTGAGCCAAATCACTGTTTTCGTGGCGGTCGGAATAGAGATTCGAACATTTGACATTGATAATGTATTGATTATTGAGCTTTGGTGCTCACGTTCCCGATTAAAATAAAGGGTTTGGGTTGTCCGCTTTAAGGGCTTTTCAAGAACATCTTTGGTCGATGACTCGAGGAGAGATCAATCGTTCACCGTATTAAACCAAAACAATATAAAATAGAACACATCAAATGCATTCATGTTTTTTTTTTTTTTTTTTTTTTTTTTTTTTTTTTTTTTTTTTTTTTTTTT
>NW_019272022.1:5075785-5088075 GCF_002738345.1 Cucurbita maxima
TTTTTTTTTTTTTTTTTTTTTTTTTTTTTTTTTTTTTTTTTTTTTTTTTAGTATAAGGTATTCAATTAGCATATTTTCTCAAATAATTGAACTATAATAAGTTTTAAAATATTTATTTAAAGTACAAAATTCTCCAATTCCCTAATATTTTTATAACATAATGTTCAAAATATTACATTTTGTGACAAATATGTAACATTCAATGATAAGTTAACCATCACAGGTAATGAGGTGATGAATCACCGACTGCCTGGGTCCAAGGAAGATAAGAAAATGACCATTCCACCAGTTTTGGCTCTGAATCATTACGACGAGTAACGGGTAAATTTAAAGTAGACACGATCAGTATAAAGAATATTTCTCGAGCTTAGATACGGACAACTCCGTCACATGTGTTCAATGAATATGTAACCATGAAACTGCAAATCCGAGACTCCAGTTCCGATCAATCAGGCTGACCCGACTAATGGCTGAATTAAAGCCATGAGAGGGGTTGGCGGTGAAGAAGGTACAAACTTTGCATTGAACCCACAAGGGTTAGAATAAACTAAATGCCCAGCCTAAGACAAAAGAAGGTACCAAAATAAACCTAGGGTTCATATCTTTAGGCCAAAAAGTACATTGGGTTAGTGTACTTTCTTAAAAGTAAAGCTTTAATTTTTAAATTCATAATGATTTGGTCGTTACGGTCCCGTGATCTTAAAATTTGTAATTGTCCCACCGTGAAAAATTCCACTAATTTAAGCTTGCGGATACCTCGACTGGTCTTACATTTAGGTGTCAAAATAACTCGTAAGCTATTAAACCCTAGATAACAATACTCGTAAGAAGAACGAAGCATTTTTTATAAGGATGTGAAGACTTCTCCCTAGTAGACGTGCTTTAAAAACCTTGAGGGGAAGCTCGAAAGAAAAAGTACAAAGAGGACAATATCCGCTAGCGATGGGCTTGAACTTGGGCTGTTACAAGTACACTACAATAGTTTTGTATACACAAATTCATAGATTGAATTATTACACATACAGAACATATTGAGACTAAAACGTTAGTTCAATGACATAGACTTACACGAAACTCTCGGTGTTATTTAGGTATTATTTATGCTTATAAACAATACTTCCAACCATAGTTCGAACATTTTTTTTTTTTTTTTTTTTTTTTTTTTTTTTTTTTTTTTTTTTTTTTTTTTTTTTTTTTTTTTTTTTTTTTTTTTTTTTTTTTTTTTTTTTTTTTTTTTTTTTTTTTTTTTTTTTTTTTTTTTTTTTTTTTTTTTTTTTTTTTTTTTTTTTTTTTTGTTAGATGAAAACCATATAAGCTTATTTCTATATGATAGAATGTAACCGTCCATGCCCATCACTAGCAAATATTAAAATGTGTCTACTAAGGAAAGATTTTCACACCCTTATAAGGAAAGATTCGTTCCCCTATCCAACCGACATGAGATCTCCCAATCCACCATCTTGGGGGCTCGTATCCTTGCTGGCACACCGCCCGATGTCTGGCTTTGATACCATTAGTAACCGTCCAAGCTCACCTTTAGCAAATATTGTTCGCTATGACCCGTTACGTAAAGCCGTCAGCCTCATGATTTTAAAACGCATCTACTGGGTAGAGGTTTTCACGCCCTTATAAGGAATGTTTCATTCCCCTTTCTAATCGATGTGAGATCTCACAATCCACCTCCTTAGAGGCCCAGCGTGTAACAGTCCAAGTCCACCGCTAACATATATCGTTCGTTTTGGCCTGTTACGTATCGCCGTCAACCTCATGGTTATAAAATGCATCTACTAGGGGGAGGTTTCCACACTGTTATAAGTTATAAGGAATGTTTCATTCCCCTGTCCAACCGATGTGAGATCTCACGCAAAAGACAAAGGGATTGATATGAGGCAAAGGGAGATGAATGTGTGGGGTTGAAGTGATTGAAAAAAACAGGTTGGCTAAGCTTGGAATGGCTTGGAAAGGATATTTGAGTTGGTATTTTGTGTGTGGGAAAGCAAAAACAAGCGTGGATTTGAAGCACAGAGATGTCTGTTCATGTCTCCAACTTTCCCAACACTTGGCCTCATATTCTGCTCTCTACTTTTCTCTGCCCTCCATTCTTTTCCTTTTCAAATTCCTTCTTCCTTCCTTCCTTCCTCTTAAGATTCCACCACCTCCACTTCCCATGCATACCCACTTCATTCAATCAACACATTTTGTTTAGACATGATAAAAGATAGGAACTTTATGGTATATCAGCTCAAATGTGCATAAAAAATCTCATTTTTACCTATACCCACATGATATTACATGATGAACATAAGAATTTTAGGGTATATCACTTGAAATATGTATAAAAATCTAGTTTTTACATACACCCACATGATATTGCATGATGAACATAAGAATTTTAGGGTATAGCACTTGAAATATGTATAAAAATCTCGTTTTTACATACACCCACATGATATTACATGATGAACATAAGAACTTTAGGGCATTTCACTTGAAATATGTATAAAAATCTCGTTTTTACATACACCTAGATAGATATAATGAAGGGGCGTGAATTCTTTCTGTCTAGGTTATATATACGGGGCTATAGACTAGAGCATACGTCGTCCATGTTAATAGTGATCTAAATTCTAGTTGTTTGACTTACTCGATGGTGCGCAATTTGAGTGGTAGATTCTCTGAAAAGATAGATTATTATAGTATATGAGTTGAGTTGTGTTAGGAACCACGACCTTCCACGTTAATATGATATTGTCTATTTTGAAAATAAGCTCTCGTAATTTTGTGTTTATTAATGGAGATAATGTTCCTATCTTCCGGCTCCAGGTAAAGAATGATATTTGTTGAAGGAGAAATATGGGAGAATAGAGTTTAGTGGCTTCACAATGAAGCCAAACCGACCAGACATTTTTGTTGAATTTGCGTAGTGGAAGAGAAAGGGAGTTGGGTGGCTCCATTATAATAGCCTAATTGCTAAAGCTTAAATACACTAAACAATTAGGGGCTACCTCTATTTATAGTGTCTTTAATGAAGAAAAGGAAGAATATTTGTTGGGGACTTAAAAGAAATATTATCTTTTTAAGTTGATAGCCATTTAAAAAAATGAGTGCAATGGTGACAATGGCGGTGGTTAATAATTGAAACCCACATACAAAATCGATACTAAATTAGTGGTTTATGTTCATCTTTGTCGTCACGAAAAAATAAAAAAAATTAAACGTAAAAATATTTTTATTATTAAACTATAATCAATTTGCGTAACTTTTAAACTTGCAGTGGATTCTTATTGAACACGAAGCTATTAAAAATGAGTTGAATAAAAATTTTATAAGCGGAGATAGTTCATGAATTTACCTAAAACTATGTTGAGTTGAACCGAACAACTCGTTACTTTTAAAAAAATACATTTTGATTTATGATACTTAACTATACAATATTTAATTTCATATTTTTTTTTAATTATTATCTCCAACCACTCTTTTAAAAAAAATTAAAATAAATTTCAAAATATACAAAATTGATTCTTTTTAGGTTTAAAAATAAATAAATAAATGTTTTTACAAATTAACAGTTTATCTTTATTAAAAAATAAACTCTAAGCAAGCTATAATGGACTCGTACAACCCATCGGGTTAAATTTTAAGTCGACCAATTGAGTTGAATCTAAAAAAATATCACAACCCCACGTATAGATACAGTATCTTGACAATTAGATGAATAATTGACATATTTTTGTACCTTAGCTTTCTTCACTTAAAATAATAGCATAATAATTATAATATTTGAGTTGAATAGAAAATTAAAGAAAATCAAATAGATCTTCAAAACATTACTGTTGGAGAATTTCCTAGCTGTTTGTTCACTGGGAGTTCGTATTATTCATTGTAGTTAATATTTTTCTTTCCTTTTACAACGTTATAATTCTTACATTGCTGAATTGCTTGTTTTTCTCTAATCATCTAACACGATCACCTGCGGGTTACCTTCCTCGTTATATTCTGGTGAAGCGATGTCCTTGCTCACTTCAACTTCCATTTCATCAACAACGCTACGTTTCTCCGGTAGAGGTGTAGAATCTGGCTGATCTGGGCATGGATCATCGGAAGCTGGAACACGAGAAGATGATTCGGCCATTTCTACTCGAGCAGATGGTTCAGGCTTTTCGTCGATGAGATCAAGATCTATTGGCATCAACCTGTCGCTTTCTTTTTTCGATTCTGAATCTTTTGCAGGATCTATCTCCATTTCTGTGACAACAGCATCCCTTTCACTGTCTGGATCTGCAAGTGATGGTTTAAGACCAAAATCGGTGCTCGGTGATTCAACGACAACGGGTTGTGGATCAGAAACCGACATTGGTTGTTCGTTAATGGGGTTTGACTGTGAAGAAAGAATTCGGTCCACGTCTTCAAAAATCTTCTCCAAGGGAAGGAGGTTATTTTTCAAGTCAGAAGCTGCATGGTGGCTCCCAGAGGGTGCATGGACCAGCTCTTTGCAATTTTCATCCAAAACCTTGCACATCTGCTAAGAAAATGGATGATATATTTAAAAGTCGAGACGGAGATTTGTGAAGAAACGTTCACAGATGAACGCCATTAACGGTTTTATAGAAAAAAGAAACGTAAAGAATTACCTCATTGTAAAGCCGACTTAATTCTAATCTATCAGAATTGTCATCACAAGCAGTAGAAGTTTCTTCTGAAGCTGCACAAGAAAAAATACAGTTCACTGTCAGTTTGTTACCAAAGAATCCTGGATTTTTTGACAAGGGCGTTCAAAAGATTGTTCACAAAGGTTCTAAAAAGGATATATTTCAACCATCGTTATTATTGTCTTCCAAAACGTACTCTACAAACAATATATCTCAATATATCTCAATATAACAGCCTAAACCTACTGCTAGTAGATATTGTCCGCTTTGACCCGTTACATATCGCCGTCAGACTCACGGTTTTAAAACGTGTCTACTAGGGAGAGGTTTCCATATCCTTGTAAGAAATGTTTTGTTCCCTTTTCCATCCAATGTGAGATCTCACAATCCACCCCTTTGGAAGCCAGCGTCCTTGCTGACACATCGTCCAATATCTGGCTCTAACACCATTTGTACCCAAGCCTACTGCTAGTAGATATTGCCCGCTTTGGCTTATTACATATCGCCATCAGCCTTACGGTTTTAAAACGCGTCTACTAAGGAGAGGTTTCTACGTCCTTATAAGGAATGATTTATTCCTCCTTCCAACCAATGTGGGATCTCACACCCAAACACCATAATGTATACAACGAATTCTCAAACAATTCAAAAAAAAAACTTAGCATTTGGGTCACCTTGCGCGCACCAAGTGATCTCATGAGACAACCGCTTGATCCAACTACATTTGGTTGTTAAAGAAATTCGCAAGATGTTAAATCCTAAGTAGGTAGCTTCCCTAGCATGAACTCATTCCCTCCAAGTCCTTTATCAAGCAAGCTTAAACCATAATATAATAAAGTTATGAATGCTATTCTTAAGTAACCAATTATTAAAGAAAAGACGCTTACAAATTGGTTCTACTTGAGGCAACTGGTCCTTCTTTTGAGTATCAGTCTCCATAGAGCTAGGACCTGGCACATTCGAAACCTTGGATTCATTCTCAATATCTTCACTTGTCATTTCATTTGCCTTCGTATCGCCCTGAGAGAAGAGAGGAGGAAAGAAGAAAAAAAATGATTTGATACAATGATATCTAAAACCCAACAATTTAATATAGAGTCGATAATCAAGCTAAAAAGAGACGATAATAGCCACGTTAGTTTGAAATTTTCTAAGATGGACCACGACAAATGTTATAACAGCCCAAGCCTACCGCTAGCAGATATTGTCCTCTTTGGGTTTTCCCTTTTGGGCTTCTACTCAAGGTTTTAAACACATCTAATATGGAGAGGTTTCACCTTTATAAAGAATGCTAGGTTCCCCTCTCCAACCAAAGTGGGATCTCACAATCCGGGGGGGCCAACGTATTCGTTGGCATATTGCTTGGTATCTGGCTCTGATACCATTTGTAACTACCCTGGCCCACCACTAGCAGATATTGTCCTCTTTGGATTTTTCCTTCTAGACTTTCCCTCAAGGTTTCAAAACGCATCTAATAGGGAGAAGTTTCCACACCCTTGAAAGGAATTTTTCGTTCTCCTCTCCAACCAACGTGGATCTCACAAATATCTTTTAACTTTGAAATAGAATCTTCTTGTTCAGTTCAAGGTTCCATAAATAATATGCGGACGCAACGCCAGTGATTATGGCGGGCATTCAATGCAGTCCATATTTTGGAAACCTGTGACCACACTAATGCCTTGGAGCTTAGAACTTACAAAGTATTCTTTCTGGTACTCTGCATTCAGCCCTTTTTCCAAGAGGAGCACCCTTTTCTTGACGAATTCAACCTGTCGTCTCTGCATATCTCTAAAATGATAATATATAGACGAATCTTGATATAACTGGGATTGGTTAGCAGTATCAGTTCCTCCTCCCTGCACATCAGAGGCAGCATCGTTTCCACCGCCGTTTTCCTTTTCTCTGGACTCGCTACCAGTTGCTTCAGTATTTGATGTGTTTCCACCATTCTGAACAAGCGAACCGGTTTGTCCGGGAACAGGTAGGTTAATGACAGGAAGATTCAACTCCAGACAAATCACCTCTTGAATCTTGAGGTCCTTATCGTCAATAATCGCTTGCCATCTACCGTAGCCATGCCTTGAGATACGAGAAGATTTGAAGATTAGTGCTGGAAGATCAAAGCTTTAAAATTTCAAGTATGAATCTATCAGACATATTTGTGAAAACCTATGAATTGATAACCCTTTGTCATAGTAGTAATATAAAATCAAGTCATCAATCTGAAGGAAAAAAGGAAAACCATATACAGTAAGAAACAAATTAGTGAAAATCCATACTTCAGAACAGCAAGTAGCAACAATCTATCATGTTCTTCCTTCCAATGTTTTCCACCTTTAAGTCCGGGGTAACGAGATAAAATGTCATCTGTGAAAAGTGGAGCACTCGGATTTTCTGGGACAAATTTTGCCTATAATTCCACCAAAAAGAACAAAAAATGATCACACAAGTAAACATGCATTGGCAAAAAAATATGTAAAAGGATCTACTATAAGAACAAGATCCCCAAAGAATCATTACAAGAACCCTCTGATTACAGACAATCTATAGTAGTTATACTCCGTCTCAAAGAGAGCATGGAATTTGGCTAATTCATTCATCAACCCCCAACCTCTTCCCCTTCAAGTTAAAACTATATTAATTATTTCCAGCCAAGTAAATCCTCCAGATGGAGGGTTGATTTTATAGTTTTTTGTAACAGCTCAAGCCCACACTAGTAGATACTATCCTCTTTTGGGCTTTCCCTTCTAGACTTTCCCTCAAGGTTCTAAAACGTGTCGGCTAGGGAGAGGTTTCCACACCCTTATAAAAAATGCTTCGTTCTCCTCTCCAACTGATGTGGAATCTCACAATCCACCCCCTCCGGGGCTCTACGTCTTCGCTGGCATGTCGTCTGGTGTTTGGCTCCATTACCATTTGTAACAGCCCAAGCCCACCATTAGTAGATATTGTCCTCTTTGGGTTTCCCTTCCGAGTTTCCCCTCGAGGTTTTAAAACGCGTCTGCTAGGGAGAGGCTTCCACACCCTTATAAAAATGTTTTGTTCCCCCTCCAACCGACGTGGGATCTCATAGTTTTAATATACAGTATTATGCATTCCCTTGAAAAGGTGAATGCATAGCATTTAAGCCACAGTTCCGTCCTTAGAAAAGCAAATGCCTCAAAATAGTCAATAATTTGTAGAATAGAAACCCAGATCTTCAGGCTAAAGTACAAGGAATTACAACAATAAAACAGGAAAGTAAACATAATTAAAGCTTACTTTATCCCTTATCAAGAGTATAACTGCAATTCTGATCAGCACATCTTGTATTCTGAGTCCTTCTTTAGGAACACCATCTAAACGGGACATCGTGTAGAATATTAAAATATTAGTAATCCACAAAAAGTTAAAAATGCAGAAACAGTATAGAGACAGTGCATTAAAGTGCACGAGATTTGAAGCCTTGCGCATGTTAAAGCTTCATTTTAAGTCTGCATTAAGGTCGAGATTCCAAATATCACTCTTTTTTTCCTCTTAACTATTAGCTGGGGAGTTTTCATATAAAACCGTCGTATATCACACACACACACACGTATGTGTGTGTATATATATATATATTTCGTGAAAGCTTTGTTTTTTTTACACACAAACAAGTGTTGAGGATACAATACCCGAAAAGTTGGGGGAGTCAGTGATATCTTCAGCAATGTGAGATAAGAAAAGAGTCCCATATCTGAACAAAAAGTAATGATTGTAAATCAACACATCAAACATTCATAATATTATCTTTTTTACTTCTAAAATGATTCATAAATATCTATTAAATAAATATGACAATGAATTTTTTGATATTTAATTTAAAAACTTATTTTAATATATAACTTTTACATTTTAATTTAAAATTTCAGAAAACAACAAACAATAAAGGGTTATAAACATGTTTTTATTTCTTTTTTCCAATAAAAATGAACAAGAAACAAAAACTAGTTACTCCATATCACTTACTCCTTTATCTCTTCATAAGTCTTCTGCTTCATACGAGAATTAAACTCCTTCCAGTCAAAGTCCCCAACGCCAAACCTGTATCGTGTAAATCAACCATTATCACTTGACAGCATAGAAACACTAACAATGAAAATATTGGTAAAGCTTCGTTTACAAACACGAGAAAGTAGGCAACATAAAAACACTTACGGGGTTAAAGACATAGGGAATCAGGGACAGAAAAAAATAAAAAATAAAGCACAAAAGTTGGCAAGAACCTCATTAAAATTTGCACAAATGCAGCCCTTTGATTTTGGTTGAAACCAAGAACTCTGAATGCTCTTCCTTCCCCTTCCATTAAGGGAAGTGGCTCAGTGCTATCCACTGGAAATCAAACCATGAAGAGTCAAGATCAATAAATTAACGGATTTTCAAATAATCAGAGTAAACGGGAGCAAATAGGAATTATACCGCGAGATTTCCTCCGATAAGGCTTTTTCACCGAAGGAATACCAGTTGAATTTGCTTCGCCATCAGTTAAATCAGCTTCATAGTTATCATCCTCACCCTCGGAGCTTACATCTTCTAGTCCAGCGAGGTCATCTTCTTCAACAGATACCATCTAAATGGATTTCAAAGTTCAAATCACCCGAATTTCAATCAGTAATGACTCAAAAACATTATTTGAAACAAACTGACGAACAAAGAACATTTTAAATTTCAATCAAGTTAAATGAAACATAATAGTAATGTTTCACAACCGCACTTATAGATACGTAAAAAGTGATGAGATGAACTGAATAGTAATTCCAAGGAGGAAAGAGTCCGGGAGAGAGAATAGCTATTTTACAACTTGAAGAACGTGGCACGTTTTGTAGGAATTGCATTGATTATAACTACATATATAACAATGATGTCATATCTGACTGACCTGTTTCCGGCTCCTCTTTCCTTTACCCAAAGCATTAAACTCTTCTACCTTATGCACTTCATATTTGTCCTTTAACAACTCTTCCCAATAGCTAGCTCTTTCCAGGTTGCTTGCAACAGGCTTACTTTCCATGGATGCCCTTTTGGCTGCCTCTTCTGCTGCAGCTTCTACCTCATCGATATACTCAAAATTTGCCACCTACAGCATATAATTAGGTCTGCATCACTCACAAAATGAAAATGAGCACAAAAGTGAAGCAAATGTTGCAAGCATTTGGCATGCAAGAAACAGTTCTCAGTGAGATTTCAAGTTATAAAACCGGGTTGCCTCGTATTGTTATAAGTGTTTGTTTGGCATACCTTTTGAAAAATTGTTTCTCAAGTGAAGCAATTTTTTTGTTTTTATCTGTTTTCAGAATTTCTCAAAAGTACTTTTGAACATAAAAAACTTGTAATCATCCATAAATATTTTAAAAGGCATGCCAAACGTAGATTAAATGAGAAATCCGACAAGTGAATAAAAGGGTATATAAATGCCATGCTTCTCCTTCCCAATTTGCATGCTGACTCCATAAATTTCAAACAAATACTGTTATCTGAAAGGCATAATAACACAATGACAATACCTCAAATATGCAGTTCAACTAAAAAATCTTTATGAATGCACGAGAAAATATTTAGTGCAAATAAAACCTTAAAGGCCTTCAGAAATTCATCATCCTCTTCATCATCCATGGTTGCTTCTTCGTCTCTAATTTGATCACGATCCAGCAATCTGTGTACAATGGTATGCATAAGATTTTATAACAAGCATATCGATAGTTATTGTTTAAACTGACAGAATTAAAAGTTACCTTTCTATCGCAGCATCATCATAATGAATTTGACGAGATTTCCCTGCCTCATCATTCTCGTCAGCAAATAATTCCTTTGAGCCATACCTTATAATATCATCTAGCTCTTCCTGAATTGTAATGAGATAGGCAAAATGTTCGGTAAAACTCAAGAACAAGAATACAAAGTGCTTCTTTGTTTAATGTAAAACTACACATACTAGAGAATTTGTATACCTGATTGATATTCTGAGCCTTCAGCCTTCCGACGACCAAATGCTCTAAGACCATCTTCTTCTTTGTCATTTGCATCATCCTTTCTTCAATGGTCCCTCGTGTTACTAACCGATAAATCATTACCTGCAACATCAAACAAAGCTCCCGAGTAAAAACAGTGAACAGCAGCTGTAAGTCACAAAACATTCCAAAAGAGAAAACTCAAGACCTTGTTAGTTTGCCCAAGTCGGTGAGCTCTAGCCATAGCCTGTAGATCAGCATGGGGATTCCAATCACTACAAATAGACATTAGTAGAATGATATTGGTTAATAAAGCTGGCTGAGTGGCAACTCATCAAACCACAAAAAGGGTTTTCACAGTTCGATAATAATCATATGCATTGACATGTTAATCATCCAAATGATTAGCTTGACCAATCAAAAAATATTGGAACCATGGCATTTTTTTATTCAGTATTCTAAGCAACTACTAAACTGTAGTAACATCGATCAGTGAAGTCGGGAGCAGCAAAGCACCTCACTTCTAAGCATTCACCTCTGACAAACCACAGCTAACGTATTTTCCCAGCAAATATAAAAATGAACTATGAAATATAAAATGAGAAGATTATCACACCTGTCATATATGATAACGGTGTCAGCAGTTGCAAGATTTATTCCCAGACCCCCAGCTCGAGTAGAAAGCAGGAAACAAAATCTGGAGGAACCCTTGGCATTGAATCGATCTATTCGAATTTGTCTTTCAGCTCCACAAACCTTGCCATCAATTCTTTCATAGTGCCATTTCTGACCCAGAAAACAATCATACCGATCAGACTTCTACTTAAAGGAATAGCAGTCTTCCTTTCTCTTCCATAAGAATCACTACTGCTTTTTCTTACCTTGTAACAGCAATAGTCTTCTAGCAAGTCCAACATGTGTTGAAATTGTGAATATATGAGAACTCTATGACCTTGTTCTTTAAGTCTCACCATCATCTTATCTAGCAAATGCAACTTCCCGGAAGTTTCCAAAAGCTGTCTGTCAAGTTAAATATAGTAGTACAAAATTAACTAATAGGAATTCAAATTCCATAAATAACTAGCATTGGCTCTACGAATATGGAAAATCATAAATTTTTATATGCCAATCTAACTATTTAACATGAAAGGCTGAAGATCAAGGTAGAAAATAACTTATACGCTTCTTCAGCATCATCTATATCTGGTTCAACTCCTTCTAACATGTAAGCATGACAACAAAGCTTCCGCAATTCCATAACGACATTGATAAGAGAAATCTGATGGAAATGTTTTGAACATCAACAATCTTATAATTATCAAATAGAAAAGGAAAAAATTGTAGACGGTGAACTTGCAGCCTTACCTGTGCACCACCACGGCGAGTTAATATTTGATAGTTTCGGGTTAAAATGGCTTTGTAATATTCTTTCTGCTTACTGCTTAATTCAACACGCAAAATAAGTTCTTTTTTAGGGGGTAGGTCCTTCATGACATCTTTCTTGACCCCTGCAAGAAATTAAAGGTTAGAAAAAAACACAAAATGATTTCAAACTAATGGAGACAAAAATATTCTATTTGTGCTGTGAAACTAATAACTCAAAAAACTAAACTGCAAAAAAAAAAAAAAAAAAAAAAAAAAAAAAAAAAAAAAAAAAAAAAAAAAAAAAAAAAAA
>NW_019272022.1:5088501-5099393 GCF_002738345.1 Cucurbita maxima
AAAAAAAAAAAAAAAAAAAAAAAAAAAAAAAAAAAAAAAAAAAAAAAAAAAAAAAAAAAAAAAAAAAAAAAAAAAAAAAAGTCAAATTTTTTTAATTTTTGTGAACATTTGAACTATCACTAGACAAAGTTTAAGAACCTTACTTCTCAGGAGATGAGGAGCTAACATTTTGTGTAGCCTCAGGATTTGCTCCTCTTGATTGATATCTCTGAACTCCTCTTGAAACTCCTCAAGACTTCCAAACTGAAAGAATATAGGCATCCAGAAGTGATCAAATCCTAATAAATTCATTGATCATGTTTTTATGATTTATAACCAACATATGCAATATATCTGATTCGACTGGAGTGTCCCACTAACCTTCCCAGCGTCAAGGAAGTGCATCAGCATGAAAAGTTCATCGAGATTATTCTGAAATGAAAACACGAGTAACTGTGAGAAAACTGCAGGCATTTACCCTTTTCACAAATTTGGCTACATGCATTTACATATGAACAGCCACGTTGAGAGATCGGAACATCAGATAAATGTATGACTTAATTCAACATCATGTTGTTCCTTAAAATGAGCGGAATAATTTTAGAATAAAAATTTTGAAATTTTTTTTTGCCAAAATAGTAGGAAAAAATAATGAGCAACTTTAACCCAAAAACACTAAAAATTAGATCAAAACAATAAACTGGAAATTTTTTCAACATGTTGAAGGTTGCAAATACCAATGGCACCATTGTATTGAGATGAATAAATTCAGCATCAACAGAATGAAAAAGCAAAGAGTTAGCTACATCTTCCGTTTTATTTTCCAAGAAGCGAACTAAGAACAGAACGACCTTACTATACTGGTAAGTCATGCTATACAATAGCAATAAGAAATCCAAAATCAAATAATATGATCTTTAATGCACTAATATGATCTAAAACACACCTGAAGAGGAGTTCCAGTCAAGAGTACTCGATGGTTACTTGAAAATTGTTTCAATGAAGAAAATAATTTTGAATCCTTGTTCTTAAGTCGATGGCCTTCATCAATAATCTAATAGAAAAATCAACAATAAGAAAAAATGGTAAGTTAGCAATTATGATCCCTTAAATGAACATCACACTTAGCATGGGTGTTAACAGAACATATTACTCACCAAGGATTGCCATCTTATAGGCTTCAGTGTTGCCACATCAAAGTTAATCATCTCATATGACGTTAGCAGAACATCAAACTTGATTCTATCTTGCTTACTTTCAGTAATAATTAGGCCAGATTTCTTTTTCTTCACTTTCTTATGATTCTTTGGAAAGAAAAATTCATATTCCCTTATAACTGCACGAGCTTGCGCAGAGCCCACATACATAACCTACAGCAAGTAACACATTAACATAATGCAAGGCAACAAACATTATGACGAATTAATAATGAACAGATACATACAACATTCATATGTGGAGCCCATGTAGCAAATTCACGCTCCCAATTTCGAAGCGTCGATAATGGAGCAACCACCAAGTGAGGAGATAAATTCTCTTCATAAAGGGATGCTAAAAAGGCAATACTCTGTATGGTTTTTCCTGTAACCAAGTAGAAATGATTTTTTTCAAGTTAAAGATCAAATGGAACCTCTATTTACACTTCTTTTTATTGAGAGAACCGATAACTCACCGAGCCCCATCTCATCAGCAAGTATCACATGAGTTTGCTTGGACCAAGAAAAACGCAAAAAATTTAACCCTTCGAGCTGATATGGATGTAATGTTCCTTCATTTGCATCGAAAGGACAGCTTATCATATCATCATGAGAAAAATATAATATCTTCAACATATAGGACAAAATTATGTACCTCCAGAAAGAAATTCAGGACTACAATCATATTGTTGGAATTCTTTTTGTTTTTTCTTTACTTCAACATCACCATGGATGCTTTTGTTCTTATTATAAGACTTGCGGGATCTAGACTGAATTTTATGGAATTTGTCGATTTCGGGCTGAAAGGCAGAGATGTCCGATTCAAATTCCCAATAGCATTCATCATATGAAAGTTCTTTATATTTCACCAAATACTCTTTTTCTTCGTCGTTTTCCCTACATCATTGAAAAACAGCATCCACGTCAATCAGTTTTCAGTTTTCAGTTTTCAGTTTTTGCTCCATCATTCTAATTCAAATTGGATATAACATGTAATGGGAATACAATACAGGTGATTTAAAGCGTCAAATCTATACCCATATAAGAGAAACCATATGACTGCCGCATACGGACAAGAAAAATGACAATAGTGGTATGTCAAATTTTGCCACCCCACAATGCCTGGGCGTTATAAAATGTTGCAACAAAAAATGAAATAAAAGATTTAAGGAACTTTTTGGAAACAGAAAATAAAGGAATTCAATATTCAACATTGGAGAAATAATATAAAAGATGCTGGACAAGAACAAGGAGAAACATCATACAAGTGTAGGGTGGGTACATAGGAATGCGGATGCGTTAGATCATTTCATTGAAAAAAAAAATTAAAATCAATTAAAAAACAAGCAAAAGGTCAAACGATTCTGTTGATTCGAATTGGCACTGATGGTTGAAAGATTATAGTCACAATGGAACTGATGCAACAAACACCAAGAAAAGAATAAACCTGCAAGCAAGAATCCGGTCCACTGTAGTCCATTCAGGTCGAATAGCAACATAATCTTCCTCGGCATTGTTGTTTGATGCCATTTGCTTATGAAAATTGTTTACTTTAGTCTTCAAGCGAGGATGAGTTTTAAAAGCTCTAATAAATTCTTTCTCAGGCACCCTGAAAATTAAGAATAAAGGGAACATAATAAATGATACGAGAAAAATCAGGGCTGCTACCAGAAGTGAAAGGACAACAGAAATCAAACAGAGATATTGCTGTAACAAAGCAGAATCAGTAAGAAAATAACAAAATAAGTTACCATGTGCAGTGTAGATAAGATAACCCCTTCCACTTTACGAGGTATTGTTTCACAAAAATTTGCTTTGAACCGAGCTTTGTCGCATCACTATCTTCAGCAAGAGTAGGGCGCATTTCACAGTCCAATAACTTATCGATATCACTTAGGGGGCTTACCTGTGAGATGTAAATAAATGTGAGAAAAAATTGGTTGACAATAAGCGCTACAAAGTCTTCATAAAAAACAACTCAAGGTTCCGAAAAAGGAATCGTACACATTCAGGGCACCTCCAGTTGCTAGGGACAGGCGATTTCAAGGGTGGAACTAGACATTTAGGATGGTAAGCATATGTACAGGTTTCACAAGAGAGAAGATTCTCACTTTCTCCACAAGCTTGACATGCATCTTCTTTCTGTCATAGGAAGTGAAAGGACGGCAGAAATCAAACAGAGATAAAATAAGTAGACTAGAAAATTGACAGAATAACACCATCACTTCCACTTAAGTTGGCGGTAAATGATATGGGAAAGCATGACAAGCCTTCCAAAAGAGGATTCTACCAAATTATGCTCCCACTTGATAGCTGCCAATCGACATTCACAACTATCCGGAATAACCCTTATATAAGTATCTTAAATAAACTTACATTTAGTGTAACAGCTCAAACCTACCGCTACCAAATTATTGTCCGCTTTGACCCGTTACATATCGCCGTCAACCTCATGGTTTTAAAATCCGTCTACTAGGGAGAGGTTTCCACATCCTTATAAGGAATGTTTCATTCCCCTCTCCAACCGATTTGAGATCTTATGTTTTTTCGTACGTCCTTGTGTTCTTTCATTTGTTCTTTTGGTTTCTTTAAAAAGAAAAACGAAGTCCTCGCTAGTTAGAGGAAGCTAGAGAGATTTATAAGAATGGGCTTAACATATTCAATATTTTGTCCTTCCGTACAGTTGATAAAAGGTTTGCATCCCTCGATGAAAATTTGTACAGCCAATAAAGAGAAAGTGACTTGGTAAGGGGTCATTATGCTTGTGAGCGAAATAGATAAGTGAGTCCCATTTACTACTGCCACTCTACATGAACAAATGGTTTCTAAGAACAGTCCCATTTTCATCAGGCTCACAGGCAGTTGATATAATATGAAGAGGGGTCTTTAAAATTTAGTTCAGATAAAAATAACAAGAAGGAAAAACTATTTATGTAAGAATCATATGAAATACGACAGAAAAAGACTGCTGAGCCTTGAATTACAGAAAATAAGAAAAGTACACAAACCTTGTCTTCCCGCTCTAGTTTTTCAAATTTATCCTGCGTTGAGCCAGGTTTTTTATGCTTATAATCAAAGTCGTCATCTGACTCATCGAGATTATACACTGGCCTCCGTTCTGATCTAACACGAAGCCTCTCAACCAGGCTACTCATATTCTGCACCAAGAAATCATTACGTTAGCGACTTAACATACAATAACAAATAGTAACAACACTTGAACACTTAGTAAAATTTAAAAAAAAAAAAAACAAAGGAACAAATTCTTCTGAAGTCATGGCAACTGTAGTAATAAGATAGCGCTGAGAACAGTCGGAATCGTAGTAATTGCAGAGGAAAACCTTTAGCTCAAAATATACAGCAAAGTTCTCAGTTCTAGGGTTCGCATTAGTATGCAACAAACGTGAATGAACCATGTGAAACGCCAGAGAAAGAATTAACCTTGAATAAAATCCTACGTCCACAGTGGCTCATATTCAAATACATTACCATAAAAAGATCAAAATAAACATGAAAGCATAGAAGAACTGTACCGTACACGCCAAAACAGTATTAAACTTCCAACACGCAACGCAATGAACAATTTCCCAGAAAACAAATGTAAATAAACAACGAAACAAAGATTTTCATATGAGCTACAAAGAAATAAAACTAAGCACATTCAATCCCAAAAAAAAAAAAAAAACGAAAAAATATGAACGCATGACCGAATGCCACTGCCATAAACGACGATGAAATCTCAACAAAAAGAAAATCAAACATTTCATCACCAGTCAGAAAACCTAACACAAGTTTTTCAAACCCAGAAGCAAAATCATCAATTCTACACGGCTCCATCAACAACATTCAAAATAGAGAAACAAAAAAATCATCCCTCGCATCATAAAACCAGCTGAAGAAAGAACTAAATGAGCTCCACTTCTGATATAAATGTGGCGGGAGAGAGAAAATACGAGAATTACCGAAGAACACCGGATCTTGAGGCCGATATTTTGTCGGAAATCAGCGGGAAATCACAACTCCAGTTAGGAGAGAGTAGAACAAGGTCTGAAGAGAGAGAGAGTGAACAAAAAGCAACGCTAATCTCAGAAAGTGAGTAGGATTATGCATGTGAGAAGCTTCCTGTATGAAGATTAACAGAAAAAAGCGGTAAATGAGTAGTGAAGAAGAAGAATTACACTCAGATCAGCGGGCGGGCTCATCTAATTCCATCGTCTCATTCTCGTCTTGAATCTCAAGAGAAGATGATGTTTAAATTCTTCTTCTACGACTCGTCTGTAAACAGAAATGGTTGCTTTTTGATACAGAGAATTTGGAGAAGAGGTCCGAACGGGGAGCCCTTCCCTTACCCAAAGCAAAAGCAAGTGCCGCTACTGACCTTGTCAATTGGGCTTTTGACTGATTTTGGGCCTTTTTTCCTTCTTAAATCTTGAACTTCAACAAGTTCATCAATGGCCGACATTGGTAAGATCATCGGAGATTTTGGAATATCTTCATCATTTTTGTTGAGATAAATGGACGTAATCTATATATAGTAGTTTAGATTAAATAATCGATCGTGTTGGATCGTGTTCGATCTCGGTTTAAGAACTGACTTAATTATTCGACTTACAGATCTGTCTCGATCAGTTATACCGTTTGTCGTCAATTGTGAATTAATGATTCTATTCACCATCGAAGTAAGTGACGTTTTTTATTGGTTTACCTGTCTGACTCGTACATTTGTCAGATTCACGTGTTTTGTATTAGCTTAACGAATGAAGATACGTGCTGAGCTACTGAGTTTTTTAATACTCTTATCTCGTTTGTATTAAATTATTAGGGTTACGAATTTGTGATTTATATATCTGTACGAGATACTTTAATTGTAACCCGTGATCGTTTTTATTTGAATAATTTATGGCTACATTAATTAAAAAAAAAAATTAATAATAATCTTAAACTTAAAAAAAAAAATCTAAAAAAATATTTTTAATAGTACTTAAAAAATATCTTTAAATTTTCAAAAGTTTCGTTAATATCCTCAATTTTTTTAAAAATTTCAAAAATACCCTTGCCATTAATACTGTGTTTAAAAAATACAAACGAAATTTTAAAAATGACTTTAACACCCTTAATTTGTATATAAAAAAGAATTAAAAATATTTTATCGTAAATATGTTGACGTCATAATTTTTTTTTTTTTTTATGTTACATTAATATTTTAAAAACGTGGAATAAACCCTAAATTTATTTTTAAAATTTTGACTGAAGTTTTTAAAGTGTTTTGAAGTTTTTAAAAACGTTCAAGGTATTAACGAAGCTTTAAAAAATCAAAGGCAAACTATTAACGATTTCATCCAAAACTAATCGTAATGTTAAGTCGAGCACAATCCAATCATTTGTACATTCTGAGAATTTGTTTGCATAATCCACCCCACCAAATTATCTTATTTATAATCAAATAAATTATAAGGATATGGAAATAGTAATAATAAACAAAAATAACAATAAATGTAATGATACCTATGGTAATAAGGCAAATATCTAGATATTTGTCTTATAATAAAATATTAAAAATATGATATATATGATAAATTATAATTTATTTCCAATAACTCGATGACTAAAATGATATTTTTACCAAATTATTTCGTACTGCCTAAAATTTATCAATGGAATAAAAGTTATTGAAAAAGATGCAAATTTGACTTGATTACATAATAGGAAAGTTTTCCCGAAACTATCATTCTTATTGCCATATATCATTTCATAACGACATGAAATTTATTAATATTAAATAATTATTTTTTTGATAAATAAAAAAATTAGAGGTTCAAATTAGGGATGCTCGTGGGTCGAGTCAAGTGAAGACGTTTTTTAGATCCAATTGTTCGGACGGTTACTATATAATGATATAATCAAACCCAACCATAAATTTTTTGGGTTTAGGGTTTAATAGTTTAAATGGTAAAACATTTAATTATTTATTTTTAAATTTTTAATTAATTTTTGTAACTCAATTTAGTATATATTTTGAATAGGTAAATTTTTTAAAAAAGATATTGGAGAAAAAATAATTATAAAATTAAATAAATATTATTATTTTTATAAATAATGTTAAATTACATAATAAAATCACAACTTTTAATTTAACTAACTTTTTTAGTTTTAAGAATTTAACCTAAAAATTAAACTGTGTTTTGGTCAAAGTCAACAAGTCCACGTCAGTGTCGACAGAGACTCCCAGCGACCGGAGAGAAGCCTCAATTCCATCCAGTAAAAACAACCCACGTCATCTAACTTCCACGTGTATATTTCTAATTGGCTGGAACAGAGGTTTCTTACGTGTCACCCAAACCACGTCGAAAACCCAATTTACTTCGATTTCCGTGACTTTATAAAGAAAAAGGGATTAATTAATTATTTAAATCTAATTTTCAGTTCCACCGATCGAACTCAAAATCGAAATTGCAGAATCCTTCCATTTTCGTTCTTCACGTCGTTGGTTTTGGCGAGTTCTTCCGATCAACCGTGGCTTCTTCAGGGTCCTCAGGTTTGTCTCGGAGAAAACCTTCGTCTTCCGCTTCTCCTCCGCCGTCAACGCCGACGAGGATCGTTTACAGAGAGAGAGTTTCGCCGTCGCATTCCGATTTGCCTTTCTGGCAGCGTAACTGGTTCATCGCCTTGCTTTTCGTTATGGCCATCGGTTTCTTCTCTCTTGCGCTGTTTCTCTTCCTCGGTCTTGATCTCGACCATGGCTCTCTGTCGTCTGCCTCTGCTGCGTCATCCTCCGAGGGCGTTGAGGTTTGAATCTGTTAGCCTTGTTAAGTGATTTGTTCGTATTTGCATCGATTCTTTTGCACTGGAATCCGATTAGAAGTTTATGATTAAGTTTTTTAGTAAATCGACAATGCTGATTCCATTTGAACTATAAATCAAGAAAGATGAAGAAAATCACTAAAAGGAGGTAGATAGATGATCCATTGAAAATCAGTTTCACTTTTCAACCTCGTATTTCATTTGCTTAGAAATTTGCGGGAAGCCGTCTTTTAAGGAGATTTGGATTTTCTCTTGGGATTTTTCTGCTTGGCGTAGGAGTGATCAAATGAAATGGACGTGGAAAGATTTTGATGAGTGAGGAAAACGGCAATATAGATTGGAATTGAACCTAGAAGTGTGAAGCACTCGGAATCTTCTCAAACGCAGAAAGAAAATTCGATGGAAATCGCTTGGTTTTTTCTATTCACTGAAAAGTTCACATGAATCCATCTCTTAAGCAGATATTGATTTTTTTTCTTTCCTGTAATTCTTTAATCCTAAGCTATTGAACAAAGCTTGAATTGGGTAAGTGAATCGTGCACTTGGAGTTGATATATTGATTGGTGTGTTTGTTGGACAGATTACTTATGGGGCAGTGCTAAAGCTAATGCACGAGAAAACTAAATTCCGTTTGCATTCCCACGACGTGCCTTATGGTTCTGGTAGTGGACAACAGTCGGTCACCGGTTTTCCAAATGTTGACGATTCCAATAGCTACTGGGTAAATCTCTTCCCTTTGCAATTTCACTCGTTCCACATTTCCATGTGGAACAAAAGCTGTCATCTGTTTCTCCCCCTCTAGTATTTTCGTGTTTCGGTTGCAACTGTAACGAGTTTATCATTGGCAGATTGTAAGACCTCAGCCTGGGACATCTGCAAAACAGGGGGACACCATTAAAAGTGGAACAATTATCAGATTGCAACACATGAAAACAAGGAAATGGCTGCACAGCCACCTGCATGCATCCCCAATATCGGGAAATCTAGAGGTTATTGAATTGTGCATTTCACATTTAACAATTTTTTTGAAGACTGGATAATCTCACATGCGTCGATTGCATTGCATCTCTCCATATTATCTGCTTACTGCTGTGATGTTTCTCTTGTATTGATTTTTTTTTGGTTGCTTTCGTTTTTACTTCATGATGATTGAATTAATAGTGAAAGCTTAATGCTGCCATTCTTCAAGTGCATTTTTGAGCTCGACACTGTTTCTATATCGTGGAGATAGAAAGTTAATCTGTTGGCGATGCATGTTGAACTTGGGATTATATTCCTGAGAATTCAGTTATTAGTTACTAACGAAAGCCACAGTGGATCATACATTTTGTAGAACTAATATGTGCTTTCCTCGTCTCCTCTTACCTGCCCAAACTTTTCAAGTATATGACTTTCCCTCATCTGTTTGGAGAATGTTCTGTTCGTTTGATGTACATTATTTCTGGCATTCACGAGCTCTAAGAATCGTTGGTTGAGTATTTCATTCTGCAATTGGAAATTTTTGCCCTGTGCTAGATTCTGTTCTTGAATTTCCCAAAGAAACCCAGTCGAGGTTGGTCGCCATTATATTTTGCATAACCAATGTGTTTCAAAATTTAACTTTATAGTATGACATTATTATCATTTCGTTTTTTATGACGCTTTCCTTTCTTCTTCATACAAGACATTCATGCAATGTCTTTTTTAGTTCTGAATCACTTTTTCTATTTCGAACGATATAGAAGTTTTCCCAGTCATTATGGTGACATGTTTTCTGTTTGACTTGTTTATGCAATTGGCTTATTCCATATGCATACCTCATTGTATATGGTTAGGGGATATGAGGATTTTGGATCCAATTTCTGGTCATGCTTTCCAACTTTCCATTAATATATGGTCATTAGACATGACAATTTTGATTTCAAATCCTAATTATGGCTTTTATGCTCCTTAACGTTCTAGACTCTGCTTGGTGCAGGTCAGCTGCTTTGGTGGAGATTCTGATTCCGACACTGGGGACTACTGGAGGTGAGACAATTATTTTCTTTAAAAAATGTATACTACGCATCTCGATACGAACGAATGGTTCCTCACCTGCAAAATTCAATAGGCTTATGATCGAAGGGAGTGGGAAGACATGGAAGCAAGAACAGAGAGTTCGGCTTCAGCACGTCGACACCAATGGCTACCTACACAGCCATGACAAGAAGTACAGCCGCATAGCCGGAGGGCAGCAGGAGGTGAGAACAACAAACAAATGATAGTGATTTGGAAGTGAGAACTCCTAACCATTTTATATGGCTTTACAGGTCTGTGGAGTCCGAGAAAAGCGAGCTGACAACGTCTGGTTGGCTGCCGAGGGCGTTTACCTCCCAATCACCGAGACAAAGTAGAAACTTTCTGGTGAGGTAACAATGTATTAACTTCCAAATTAGGCTACTTCTAGGTTCTTGAAATATTGAGAGACTGTTTGCCTGTTTTACATGAAGTTGAGCTGATTATTATTACTTAAAGAACTGTGGATGAAGTCTTCCATAGATTGCTGCTGTTCATTGATAGTATGTTACAATTACAACCTGTATTCTGGATAATATAGTTCAACTCTGGGGGGAAACTGATATTTAATGAAAAGAACCTTCCACTTTCAATCAGCTCCTCTTCCTCGTAGGGCAGTTTGGTCTTTTGCCTCCGCCAATTGTTTCCAATGAAGGTGTATGTCCTTTCTTATACATCAATAGAAGAAATATTAAAATATGGGTTTTTTTTTTTCCTTTTAAATCACCTTTTTAAACCTTGATTAAGAATTTAAATATCTTTATTTCTAATTAATTTAAATGTAATTACTAAAGAATACGACCCAAGAGAGTTTTTTTTTTTTTTTTTTTTTTTTTTTTTTTTTTTTTTTTTTTTTTTTTTTTTTTTTTTTTTTTTTTTTTT
>NW_019272022.1:5099783-5113748 GCF_002738345.1 Cucurbita maxima
TTTTTTTTTTTTTTTTTTTTTTTGTCATTTTCATTCACATTTTAATTTTTATATTTGAAAAAAATTATTACTTAAATTGTTTATTTTTCATTAAATATTCACTTGGTTATTCAAGTTTTATTTGATTTCTTTTTTTTAAAAAAAAAAAAATTAAGTTTTAAAAAATTATATTTGTTTTCTCGTAATTTTTCTTTCTTTCTTTAAAAATTTATTTATTTATTCCAATTTTGAAACGCATGAAAAGTAAATTAAATCCAACGTCCAAAGAAACATCCTTGAGATTTCACAAATTGTACAGCCCCACACAATCGCTGTCGGACAGCACAGCACAACACAACACAACACAAATCTACAAGAAACCATTTATTAAGTATAAGCAAATAAGCACCCGGAGCTTTAAAGTTTCAAATGCTGCAGCAGCAGCTGCTGAAGATGATGAACATCAAAATTAAATAAAAATCAATGTCCAGGTAACTATATGGATTATAACACTCAAAGTGTCACCCACTTGATATTCAGGAGGATTCTCATTCTGTCTTCATTGCTCGAGATAAGACCTTCATAAATAACTCAACTACCGATCATAATTCTCATTACTTCACACATCAAATCCCCACTAAATATTAAAAAAAGAATGGAAAGAGACAAATAAGTTATTCTCAACCTATCAACATATCATACCCCCATAATGTGATAGACAATAAATGAAAGTATCATACTCCCGTTAATGTGATAGACAATAAATGAAAGTATCATACTCCCGTTAACGTGATAGACAATAAATGATAGTATGAACTTACTTAATAATACTAATTTTTTCTCAATTATTGTGTCAACAGTACATTTCCAAATAATTCTAATTATTGTTGCTAGATCACTAGAGGCACTGGTAGAGGGTGTCATTTTCAAATAATTCTCAGACACATTAACTGCCTACACCTTCCACTTCCTTCCCCTTGTTTATTGCAAGTCCCAGCTACTTTTGGTTTAACAACAAAGCAATTGCAGCACCAGTTAGTACTTGATTTTGTGCAGAAGACCTATAGAATAGCTAGCTAGTCCAAAGTTAAAGAGACCCAAAAGTTCAAAATGAAAATAAAGAAGTTGCAGAGATCAACTTTCAAAATCTATATTGAATTAAAAGCACTGTAGCATAATGCTACATTTGCAGTAGAGATGTTACCTCTACAGCTCACATCATCTTTTACAAGGAAAACTGCATCAATCCTGAAGAATGAAATATAATATAGCTTTTTTAGTATAATTCAAATCATATCATGTTTATAAATTTCTTAAGAAATGTTATAGAAGATCCTGAGATAGAGAGTAAAATATTGGAGAGCAAGAGGCAAGATGTTGGGAGACAAGAAGGGGCAGTGAACAGTACCTGTTTCAGCTACACCTTCCAAATTCAAGGAAAATAAATAAATAGCATTTTCAGGTTTCTACTTTCTAGGAGGAAAAATAATGTTTTAAGAGAAATATGTGTACCAGTGTAGCTAATATTAAATTCTACGGGGCCAGTGATGTATACAAGGAACAAGAAAGAATAATTGGGATCTCCAAAAATTTTAGAGTCCCCGACTATGTTCTATCACTAAATTCTATTCCTCATTTAGTATGGTTTTGATTTCATGAACCTAAACTTATTCGGAGTATAAGATAAGTTGGTTTAATCTCTAAAAATTAATAAAATTTAGAAGAGAACAAAACTACAAAATAGATGAAATGTTTCAGATGTTCCTCTAAAATGGTGTTAGAAATTAAATAGCATAAGATGTATGCTCATATAATTGACCATAAAAACTAAATTGCAAAACATCATAACAATGATAACTAGAGCATATATTTAACCTAAATTATTAAACAAATCCTAAATACATTTGTGATATTAAATTTATAATAAACAATAAGTCGAATTAACTTTATGATGAACAATAAGGCTAGTTAAATAACACCCACAAGAAAAAGAAAAAAAAAAACAAACTGCACAAGATAGATGGTTTTATGAAGAGAGACGACTAACTTCAGAATTATCGAGGATACCAAAATTCCTGGCAGTTAGGCACTCAAAACGGCAAGCTTCTTGAAGTGGAGCTTGATGTGAGGGACTTGAAATGATCAGAAGGCACAAGATCTTGAGGCAAGTTCGCTCTCCTAACGATTCTCCTCATGTTGTTTTGCAAGCTCTGCAGCACCAATTGCTTCACAGCATTCTTCTCTTCACTCACCAAATCATCCAATCCTTCCACTTCTGCAGAACCAAGAATTGGGTTTGTAAAAGAAGATGAACCACCACAAATTGGAGCAGAAGAATTCCAACTATAATCCTCCGATATCTCTTTTTCTTTATCGACCCTCAAAATCTGCAATATCCTCGAGGCCCTCTTTTGAGTTAACGTACTGCCCAAAAGAGTTAGTTCCAACAAAGCGGATGAAATCCCAGCTTCAATCATTGCCTGTCTATCACGATAAGATTTGTGCGCCATTGCCATTAAAATATACGAGGCCTTCTCTTGGCACCCTGGCGAATCACCCCAATTCAATACATCAATTACTATTGCAAATGAATCTGGAAAAGTGCTTATGGCTTCTCGGCCTTCTGGGATTGATACCACATTGCTTAAAATAGAGAGAGCTCTTTCACTGACTTCCATGTCTCCCATCGAGTTTAGAAGAAATGGGATCAACTTGGTTTCTAAGATAAATGGAACGTTGGATGGGAAAATAGAGAGGTTATAAAGCGCACGTAGAGCATCTTGTTTGACTTGTGAACTACCTTTTTTGTCTGGGTCGTATAAGTTCTTCACCAGGAAAGGAATTGCACCTGATGACCCAATTACCAGTTTGTTGGTATCTAATGCGCTCAAACCGAGGAAATTTGCAACTATGGCTTCGGAGACACATGGATTTATGGAATTATCAGATTCGATCAGCTTAAGCATTTTGTGAACAGTACCTGCTTTGACAATGTCCGCCTTGTTCCTGCAAAGAGGGTAACCAATTAACTAAATCCAAAGAACCCATAATTCCGGAAATAAAGTTGACATCCATGTATGTAAATTAGATTAAAAAAAAAAAAGATTATCATGTGGCAGGGGAATTAAGACAAAACAAGGACATCCACATATCAATCACCGGAGAAAATCACAATGGAATCAGAAGTTTATAGAACTTGGAAAAGAAAGCATCAATAAAACAAAAAATGGCAGAAACATGTTAGAGAGAATACTGAAAGTGACTCATCAGTACCCAAACAAAAACATATGAAACTGGATAATCACAAATCCCACGCAGAATGAAGAACACATGGAGATTAGGAAAGAGACAGAGAAGGAAAGAACAAAAAAACAACCGATTAAAAAAACGCGCGTTAAGTAAAACATGTGAAAATCAAGAAAATGGAGAGAAGAAAGTGCAATAAACAATTCAAAATCGGAAGATTCCAATGAAAAAGAGAACTTACATATCGTTTCCAATTCCAAGATTGAGCAATGCATAAAGCGAGGCGATCTTAGATTCATCGTCTTCCAAATCAAGCATTCCAACCAGCGGCGGAATGGCTCCGAGTACTGCGAACGTCTCTCTCGCTTCAGCATCTTCTTTTGCAAGCAACCTAACTCGACTGGCAGCAGCTCTCCTCTTCACCAAAACATCATCCTGCAGTTTCTTCACCACGCATATGAACTCCTCCAGATCCTCCTCCTCCTCCGTCTCCTGCCTCGATTCCTGCGATGACTCCAACCTCAGAAGATCCAACAGCTTCTGCGACTTCGCATTGGACCGCTTTGGCCTCACCGACTGCCGTTCATTCACAATCTCGGACGCCGGTTTAATTTCCGAGGCAACAGTACCATCGCCGTCGTGGTGATAACAATAGTGAAAACTTCCGCTACAACTTACAGCGTCAAAAATCTTCTTACGGAATGAAGCAGCGGAGAATGACGTACGAAGGCGAAAATTTCCGCAAGAGGCAGTGGAAGTGGAAACTCGGTCAAAAACTACAGATCCGACATTGTTTCTTTCACACTTGACCATATCGGAAACCGGAAACTGCTTCTGAAACTAGAGTGCAGAGAGAAGAACACCGCGAGGAATCTCCAGAGGAAGAAGAAGAAGAAGAAAAACATTGAAATGCATTATTGCTTTGATTTTGCTCCCTTCTTCGATCTCCTTGAAAAAATTCATTTGGTTTTTGCAGAGCTTCACACAATGCTCAGAAGTAGAAAAGAGTTGGCAACTTTAGCGGCAAAAAATGGCGTACCGAAAAATCAGTTGTGGCATTAAATAAAATAATACAAAATTGTTATAATTTAGATAATAAGAAAAAATAGACATATTATTTCAATATTTAATATCAATTTATTATAAATTAATTATTAAAAAAATTAGAATTTAAATGGTAAGTTATTTTATTTAATATAAGTTATTTGATAAAATTTAGGAAATAAAATTTTATATATAATTTTTTTAAAAAATAAATCAATGAATAATTATTATTTAATTTTTTATATGCATATTGTGTCGTTATTTCAAATGTAATGTAGGCATGTTCGATTTTTTGACAAACAATCTAACAGACAAAAAGTCAATATGTCAGACTGTCATTATTTTTTACGTAATTCAAACATGCGTCATATTCACCATTAGATCAGCACCATGTTCGATTTTTCAATAAACAGTCTAATAGACAAAAAGTCGATGTGCCAGATTGTCGTTTATTTTAGACGTAATCAAGACATGTGTCTTAGTCACCATTAGATCAGCACTGTGTTCGATTTTTCAACAAATAATCTAATAGACGAAAAGTCGACATGTCAAACTGCCGTTTATTTTAAACGTAAACCATACGTGCATCCTAATTACCACTAGGTCAATGATGAAAAGTCGATGTGTCAACCTATCGTTATTTTAGACGTAATGCAGATATGTGTCTTAGTCATTACTAGGTCAACACTAAGTTCGATTTTTCGATAAACAATCTAATATATGAAAAGTCGATGTGTAAGCATGCATCCTAGATACCGCTAGGTTAGCACCATAATCTAATATATTACAACTTCAATGTGTTGGATGATCAAAGTCCCACATCGACTAGTTTAAGGAGTGATCATGAGTTTATAAACAAATAATACTCTCTCCATTAGTATGAGACATTTTGGGGAAGCCTAAAGCAAAATAATGAAAGCTATATATTTTTTAAAAGATTATTTTTAAATAATAATAAAAAAAGGAAAAATTAAATAAAATCCCCACATGAAGGAGACTTCCATTATTTTGTCCTTGTCAACCACTTTTATTTTTTATTTATTTTTTTATTTATTTTTTTTTTACCGATAATATATATATATATTGTTTAACTGTTAAGCTCAAAACTATATATATATATATATTTGGAAGGTTTTAAAACAAGTTTATTAATAAAAAAATTTCATATTCTTTAATTAACGGTGTAATTTTATAATTCACCTCTTGGGGACCAGCATCCTTATTAGCACACGGCGGTGCCTAACTCTAATGCCATTTATAACCGTTCAAACTCACAGCTAATAGATATTGTCCTATTTGGTCTGTTACGTATCGTTGTCAGCCTCTCAATTTTAAAACGTGTCTGTTAGAGAGAAGTTTCCATATCCTTATAAAAAATGATTTGTTGCCCTGTCCAACTGATATGGTTTCAAAAGTGACATGTTGAATCTCGAACTTTGAATTTGGTTCTAATTAATGAACAATAAGTTTTACCTACGTTAACTGGGTTTTGATGATATTGTAATGTCTCATGTCCAAGATTCGACAACTACTCGACACGATTATCAACTTATGTAGTAATTATCCATTTTTTTAAAAGATTTTCTCGATTATTTTATCTTTAGAATCATTCTCATTTAAATGTGGTTTCAGTTCATTCATATACTTTTATTTTATTTGGACAAATTTAAATTTTTTAATAATAATAATAATTATTATTTTATAGGTGTTAATGCTAAAAATGTTCACAAAAGTTGATAATATAGAGACAAAAACCATGTCTAGATTAAGTTTAAATGTGTTTTTATTTTTTATTTTTAATTTAATTTAAGAATATTAATAAAAATTTTGAAAATGAGAGAGTAAATTGTTTTAATGAAAAAAAAAAAAAATTAATAGTATTACCGTTGGATATTTTTAAATTTATTTAATTAAAAATATTATTGAAATTTTTGAAAATTAAAATATTTTTATTAATTTAGCGCATAAAATAATATACACACGTAGATATCGGAGAAGTTATTAATATCTTGTCCAAATTATTATTTGTTTTTAATACGTATTTAATTGTTAATCATTAAAATGTAAAATATTTTGGGTAGAATAGGATAGTGTAGATGCTAAATTTATCCCTAAGGGATTAATTGCACACAATATTTTCATTAATACAATTTAAATATATGATTTAATAATAATAATAATTTTTACAAAAATTGTATTGGTAATTTTCATCTCAAAAAAAACATAATTGTTAAATTTTTTTAATGGAAAATGTTTAATATTTTTTCGAGTTCAAATGTTGCAACAAAAAGGAACGAAGGACATGTCTTCGACCCAGCATAACATTGAGGTTATCTGGTAGAGCAAGAAGCTGATGTTGTCATTTTGTTCGATGAGAATGACGATCAAAAGTTTTATCTTTAATGTCACCAAAGTCGTTATCGACATCTCTACTCGAAAGAACAACCATTCTTGGAGATATAAATTTTATTATTTAATTAAATAAAAATTATGCAGAGGACGAAAAATATATTTTCCATCTAAATTAAAAAAAAAAAAACTCTTACTAGTATCACGTTTTAAAAATATATATATAATAAACTTTCAAAAATAATCTGAATATATAAAAAAAAAATTATATTACTAATTATTTTATTTATAATACTATTTTTAAACCTTTTTTAAAAGTTTATGGGCAATTTTAAAAATTTAAAGATGGTTAATAAAAATTTAAAAATTCAATTATATTTTTATTAATTTAAGCGATTATATTTAATTCTAATTTTTTATTTCGTTCCGTTTCATTGCAGCTCGTAAACAATTCCTTGAACTTAGACCAAAGCATCAAAATCCACGAATGGAATTTTTCTTTATTACCACCATTTTTTGTACACGATCTTGAATATGTTGCCGATTGCTTAACGCACTAACCAAGATCAACGTGCCAGCAAAAAAAGCTGTCCAAGTCCCGGCCTAGAAACCGTCCTCGATTGTTGGGTTGTTGCATTTGCAATTGCAATTGAATTTCCGATCGGGAATCCATTATCACCGTCCGAGATCTCTGGTAATGGAACAATTTTGATTCATTTCGTTTTTAGACTTCGATATATATATCTATTGTTGAATCTAGATCCAGAGGTGTTTTTTTTTTTTTTTTTTTAATCCTAGCGAGAGGGTGAGTCGACTTGGATCCCAATCTCGTCCTCATGCATCACACACCCATTTTCGTTGGGTGTTTTATCTTGATAAGTTCGATTGTTTGTTACTATGTGGATGCTGGATCTGGTTGTTCTAAAACCAGTCCTCTCGTCGATTTCGAGTCCGAATTTCAAATGGTACAGCACCAACTTAGAGGTTCCTTTAGGATAATCGATGATTGCTCTTTTAGGGTTTCAAATTTTGATATGCTTTCTGGGACCGATGTGCACTGGTGGGGTGCGATCGCTCCTGATGTTAATAATTTCACCGCCGGGTTTGTCGTGTCTGATAAAAAGCTTAATGAGACATACAAAAACGCTTCCTTCATTGTGCATTTGAAGAAGAATGTTAAATGGGATCAGATCCAAGTCATTGCCGCCTGGGACCTTCCTGCCGCATCAGATTTTGGACATGTTATTCTCCGGAAACCAAATAATGGATCGACGGGTAGTCCCAGTGTGGCTCCGTCTCCGTCGGAAGATGGGAATTCAGGGGAAGATACGGGTTCGATTTCTATTGCGCCCACCTCGTTCGAGAATTGCAAAATTTTGGCAGATAACTACAGGGTTAGGTGGACATTGAGTACTAAGGATAAGTTGATCGAGATCGGACTGGAGGGGGCGATTCCGACGACGAACTACATGGCATTTGGGTGGGCAAACCCGAATGGGAGTTCTAATCTCATGATTGGGGCGGATGTTGCCGTGATGGGGATCAACGAGGATGGAGTGCCGCTTGTGGATGATTTCTACATCACAAGGCTCAGTGAATGTATGATAAACAAGGATGGTATGGTGCACGGTGTTTGTCCGGATACAATTTTCGAAGGTTCAGATCCTGTTGGTTTGGTGAACAATACTAGGTTGATTTATGGGCATAGGAGAGATGGGGTGTCGTTCGTTCGGTATCGAAGGCCGCTGGTTACCGTTGATAAGAAGTATGATGTGCCAATCAATCATACTGCAAGTATGGATGTCATTTGGGCTGTTGGACCAATGAAGCCGCCTGATGCAATTCGGCCGTTCTATCTGCCTCAAAATCACGGCGGGACTTACGGGCATCTGGTTCTCAATGTTTCAGAGCATGTGAATGATTGTTTGGGTCCGCTTGATGCAGAAGACAAGGAGGATCAAGATGTTGTTATTGCAGATGCAAATTCTCCTCTTGTTGTAACTAGTGGTCCGGCTTTGCATTATCCAAATCCTCCAAACCCTGCAAAAGTTCTCTACATCAACAAGAAGGAGGCTCCTTTACTGAGAGTTGAGAGGGGGGTGCCAGTGAAGTTCTCATTACAAGCTGGGCATGATGTTGCACTCTACATTACTTCGGACATGCTCGGTGGAAATGCGACACTGAGGAACATGTCTGAGACTATTTATGCTGGAGGACCGGAAGCTGAAGGAGTACAAGCCAGCCCGACGGAATTAACTTGGGCACCTGACAGGAATACTCCTGACCAAGTCTTTTATCACTCAATTTTCCAACAAAAAATGGGTTGGAGAGTGCAGGTTGTCGATGGTGGTTTATCAGACATGTATAACAACAGTGTTTTGTTGGATGACCAACAAGTTACATTTTTTTGGACACTGTCCGAGGATTCGATAACCATTGCAGCGCGTGGTGAGAAAAAGAGCGGTTATCTTGCTATTGGCTTTGGAAGTGGAATGATTAATAGCTATGCTTATGTGGGTTGGATGGATGAAGCTGGCAAAGGTAGAGTGAAGACCTACTGGATTGATGGAAAGGGAGCTTTAAATGTACATCCAACAAAAGAGAATTTGACTTTTGTGAGGTGCAAGTCAGAAAGTGGTATCATTACTCTGGAGTTTACACGTCCCTTGAAACCTTCATGTCCTGATGGCCATGGACCACAGTGTAAAAATATAATTGATCCCACCACTCCCCTAAAGGTTATATGGGCAATGGGTGCTAAATGGGTGGATAAACATTTAAGCGACGGAAATATGCATTCTTCTCGAAGCAGTAGGCCTATGCGAGTGCTGCTTATGCGTGGTTCTGCAGAGGCTGAACAAGATTTACAACCAGTATTAGCTGTTCATGGGTTCATGATGTTCCTTGCTTGGGGTATTTTGTTACCTGGTGGGATATTGGCTGCTAGATACTTGAAACATGTGAAGGGTGATGGATGGTATCAGATTCATGTTTACTTGCAGTACTCGGGTTTGTCAATTGTCCTACTTGGCCTCCTTTTTGCTGTTGCCGAACTTCGCGGTTTTTATGTCAGCTCAGTTCATGTCAAGTTTGGGATTGCTGCTATACTCTTGGCATGTATGCAGCCAGTAAATGCATTTTTCAGACCGAAAAAACCAGCCAATGGGGAACTGGTTTCCCCCAATCGAATTTTATGGGAGTATTCACATGCAATTGTGGGCAGATGTACAATTGGTATTGGTATCGCAGCGCAATTCACTGGAATGAAGCATCTAGGCGATCGATATGACAGTGAAAACGTCCATGGCCTTATCTGGGCTCTAATTATATGGTTTATGATCATTGCATTGATGGCTATTTATTTGGAACATCAGGAGAGGCAGCGGAGGCGGGACAGAATAAATGGAAGAAGCAATTGGGTGCTCGGTAATGAGGACGATTCTGTTGATCTATTGGGTCCGACTATTTCAATTGAAGGAAAAGAATCTCATCCTTCAGGAACTATGGAAGTTCAGTTAGAACCTTTAAGAAGATAGACTTTTCATCTCTAAACCTATTCTTTTTTATATGGAGTTGGTCCATTCGCCAGCTTTGATTTTTCACAAAACGGAGGTAGTTGCTTTGAGTTTTGTTCTTGAAGCCTTCGTCGAGAACATGTAGGGGTTTGTCACTTCCCCCACCCTATCTAGTCTGCCGAAGATCATCATCTCTTTACTTTTTATGATATAACAGGACACCTCTACACAATTGAAAGGGATCGTTTCTACTGTTTGTTTTTTTGTCACAAAGGATAATAACGCTGCAAGTTTTGTCATGTTTCAGCTACCTAGTTAGGAGGTTTATAGGCGTGTCCACCATGAGAAGCAAGAAGTTTCATTTAAACGAAATGAAAGTGATATATGTTTGTATATATGAAACTCTCACTGATACTCTTGCTCTGCAGTGAAGATACTTGCAATTGACATTTATCAAATCCAGCGTAGCCCATTTTTGTTCCCTATCTTTATGGTTCATTCTGTCCTAAACCTCTCAACTTTACCCTAATTAGCATGTGAAAAAAAGAATTTCTATTTGAATGATAGAATTGTCGAGCACATTTGATAACGTTTTCTCGTGCAATACTCCTCCATGTGTTCTTGACTTTTTGAACTTCAAATTGACAGATATCAAGTGGAAATTTAATTTAGTAGTCTTCGTTGGAAATGGTTATCTTGTTTTCCTTTGACACTTGACTCTGTTACCTTTGGTGAAAGAGGTGATATTATTATTTACCATTGTTATGTTTCTTATTATGTTTTTAGGCCATTTATTTCTTGATTATTTAATTTCTGTTGTACTTGCGTTTCCCTTGATGGAAGAAGCTGCATGTCAAGCCTGTGGAGAAAGTGCTAATGTTCTCGCCTGAGGTGTATGATTATTCCATTTCAATCTTGATTTTGTGCCTCTGTTTGTAACTGATGATTGTTATTGACTTTCTTTTTTCACCCTTCCACATTTTATCTACACCTTTGATTAGCAAAGCTTCTATGTGGAAAAGATCACCTGGTCTTCAGAGTAGCTGGTAAGTGAGATCCGATCGTTTCTCTTTTGGCATAAGAAAAGCTAGACAAAAATTTACAGTTCTGATGTTTTTTTGTTCTAATTTCTCCAATGCATGCATGGTTTTTTTCCATATTTCTGTAGATTTGCTTGCCCTTTTACCGTCCAGCTAGAAGTTCTCAATTCTAAACATAGTCAGCCCCCAACTGATTTTATTACCTGTTTCAAGCACAGCATGGGAGTAGTTAAGCACTGTTCTTACTTTTTTGAAAACCATTGTATCATTAAATGTATCATTTTACTCTTTACACAGCAGGAGAAACCACACCCTCGTGTCACACAGTTTCTCTAGGAAACTTAAATTAATTCATTCATCAAATCATTAAATATCTTCATGTTTCCCTTCTCCTCCATTTAGATTTTAAAAAAGTCCACCAGAATTTTTATGAATGGCTTTAATTACTATCACCCGAACATCATGATGACTATGTTTCTGTTAAGTTCTTGATTTTTGAAAGTAGGGGAGGCCAAAGGGTAAGTACAGAGAAAAAGGGTTTCTGATTCTGAGATAAGGAGATCCTCCTTTATGTTTTCTTGATTCTGTTGGCTAAGAAGGATGGCTGGACAGACCCTCGCAATGTTGTTCCAAACATTCCTCTACTTGTACTTACTGCTAATCCTGTTGCTATGAATCTATGGTAGAGAAATTCACAAGAAACTCTTAGCATCCAATACAGCATATAGCAGTAAATCGTTCTTGGTGCTAGCAAAAGTCGTCTTTTATGGCTACATTTTGGAAATGATTTGTCCACTAATCTGTTTATCCAAAAGCTTTTACAGGGAGAAGTGCCGTGTGTGCTACGTTTATGAACTATGGTCAGGAACCGAAAGCAAAATTTTTACAAGGGACAGTGGAAGACAAGGTAAAGGTTCATTACCCCTTCCCTTTATTTTTCATATTCTGGTCATGAAGTTGAATATTCATTATAGCCTGTCCTGTTTTTCTGCCTTTGATGGTAATCATATGAGTAAAATTGTTAGTGATTGGGCCTTTGTGCATTAGGGTGAGTTTTATTTGACTTTTGGACAATAGAAAGAGCTTCTAAAACCTTTCAGGGATTGGTTATAATCAATAGCCTGAGAATTTTACAAATGTTTAGAAGGCATGTGCTTTTAGTGGAATTGCTTAATCAAAAAGCACTCACTTAAAAGGTATTACATAAAATTGATTCTATGGCTCTCACTCTTGGGCTATGTTTGGGGGTATTTATTTGCTCCTATTGCTCGACTCGAAAATACTTCGAGAGAGAATTTTGATGAGTATGGAACACTAAAATGATGGTTAAATTTTAATTTTATTGTTGAGAAAGTTAGAATTTAATTCATACGGTAGTAAAACTTAAAATTGTCATAGTAGTTTGATAATATTTCACATACCATGAAACTTAAGAACTAAATCTTGTAGAGATTAAATTTGTAATTTAATGACGGTGATCATCGACGGTGATTGGTTTATTTTTTACAGATATTTTGGTCGGGATTCGTTGACTTTGAATGTTTGTATTAAATTGACTTTGAAATACATACCCCCACGATTTGCCAAGGAACTATTGCTTTTGGTTGTGGTGGTGCTTTTAGAATTTGTTGCCCTTCTTGCTCCACTGAACATTGTGACCATTTATTTCATTAAAAAAAGGCTTTAGTTGGTTGGTTGGTTAGTATGGCTTATCTCATCATTAGGTTCTTTATTTTATTTTGGTTGTCAAATTATGAATAACTAGGAATCCTTTCATCTACACCTTTGTGAGACATATGGCCCCGACTTAATTTCATATGGTAAGGTACGACTTTAATAATAAGATGATTAACCGTTTATAAGGTTAGTTTAAACTTAATCTTTCAATTATGTTGGGTTGAGTCCTGAAGTTGAATAAATAGTAAAAGTAAGAGTAACCCGCCACCGGTCATCTAGAGTGTTCCGCCGAGTATCTTTTGTCCCTATGGTTATTGAATGAAGATGCAATAATCCATTTTGCATAGGACACCCCACAATCTTTAGTGGTACAAATTCTTTGCTCCCCACTTGAATTCAAAGTTCAAAGTACTTGTTTGGAGACCATGTGGTTGTCTTTGTGCCTTTCAATTTCAGATTCCCACATCACTAAAATCCCTTACTTTTTATTAACATGGTGGGTTTGTAAACTTTCTTTTGTTTTAAGTACGTAAGTATACTCAATCGTGACAGTGTAAAAAAGCGCTCTATCAGTTTCTTTATTACTATTCAATTGTTTTGCAGGTTGTACTGCTTGTGTTCTTTAAATTTTAAATTAATGCTTATGATTTAATGAAAATTTTTATAAATGATTTATTTTGTGGGAGTAGACGGGTTTGGTCAAAAGTTGCTACTAGGTGCAAGTTGATGTCACATATCATCATCAAGGAAGAGTAGTCGAAAGCTAAGGTTTGAGAACAAAGGTAAAAAAGTTGAGTGTTTTTTTAAGTAATACTTAACTCTAAGTAATGGGGAAAGGGAGAGGAATTGAATTGAGAGTTAAATGAAGGAGTGGTCCATGCATGATGATTCAATGGCATTGGCGACTAACCAACAATAGAGAGTCCCTAAAACCAAACGATCAATGTATTAAATATAATAATAATATAAGATAATAAAAAAACGAAGAAGGGGGAGAAACTCCCTTAACTTACCTTCATCCCCTTCCTCTCTTCTGTTTCCTCTTTTCCTTTTGCCTCCTCTCTCTCTCTCTCTCTCTCTCTCTCTCTCTCTCTCCTTACATCTCTCTCTCTCTC
>NW_019272022.1:5114869-5177398 GCF_002738345.1 Cucurbita maxima
TCTCTCTCTCTCTCTCTCTCCTTACATCTCTCTCTCTCTCTCTCTCTCCTTACATCTCTCCCTCTCTATCCTTACATCTCTCCCTCTCTATCCTTACATCTCTCCCTCTCTATCCTTACATCTCTCCCTCTCTCTGAATGGAGGGAGGCAATGAGCATCACAATTTCTTGTCAGGAAAATGAAGGTTGAGCAACCCATTTCATCCACACGCACACAAAGCACCAACAAAATAGAACCAAAACAAAAAGGATAAAACAAAGGAAGAAAGAGTCTCCTCTCTTGACGCAGTCCCATCAATCCCAAGTTCCAACAACACATCAAAACTCACCATTTACAAACCATCCCCTCCCCTCCCTCCCTCCCAATCCAACGGTCAGGATTCACTTCCCCCCTCTCATCTACCGCCCATATTCATCCACCTCTCTCATCACGTACTTCCTTACTCAAGATTTGTCTACCGCTCAACATATTAAGACATATAAATCTGATCCAAAGATTGGAAGTTTAACATATCCACAAAAGTAAGAAATTTTCTCATAAGAAAGATAAAGATATATTTTCTTGAAAAACATTAATAATTATCGAGGGGACGAAGACTTTCTCATTCTCAACGAAATAAACTTCACGCTCTGAGAAGCAAGGACACAGTGCGTCATTGAACCGACACCCACCTTTCGGCTAATCTAACCTCTTCCATCTCTCAGGACCATTAAGAAGTAGGTAGTACATGAATTTCCCCTTATTGTCCTTGACCAGTCTTTCTACTAGATTCAATGGACTAACACCTTCGTCTACTACCCAAATAATTTGATTCACGACATCGAGTATTTGCTCTTTCGATACGGTCGGCACAAATATTAGACTAAGTTTTGGTTTTCACATGACTTTTAGCTTTAAAGCTCTCATCTTTCTCTCTCCTCCTCTTGCTTCCATGAACTGATTTAAAGCTTGGAAGAACTGAGTCTTAGTGTCTGTCTTCTTCTTCTTATTAGAAAAAACACAACACATCAATAACACAGTATGATTGATAAGATGAAAAAAACCCACAAATTTTAGTCCTTTTTTTTCCCCTTTTTCCCACTCCCCGCTGTACTTTTTCCTCTAACTTAAAAATCTTTCCTTTTTTGGGAAATTTCTCTGTTCTTTTCTTTGTTTTTCTGTTTCTGTTTTTGTTTGGTTTTTTTTCTTTTCTGTTCTTCAAATGAGTGTCGCCACTGTTTTATCAGCTCATCAGAACAACGACCAAAAGTAAGTGTTTATGTTTGTTTTTGTAGTGTTATTTATCTCTTCTTTACCCTAAAACCCTAATTACTTAAAAACTTCCATATGGGCAGCTAGAATTATGAGATTTCTTGCTTTTTTGGCATTTTTCTTTATATGGGTTTCCAAATTTTTCTCATTTGATTCAACCCATTTTGCCAAAACCCCATTTTTGGACAAACCCCATTTTTTCTTCCAAAGGGTTCCCGCAAAAGGGATTCTGTAACTCCCCAGGCAAAGTGTTTCACGTGTTAGTTAGGCCCCTCGGACCACCCCAGGCCTCGGATCCCATAAGTGAATAGAAACTAAAGCAATACTAAACGAGCAGACGTCCTAACCTGCAGGGGTCATGCAAATACATAGGCATTGGCACATTTTCATTATTTTTCTTGATTCTATGGCGATGGTGTTTGTAAGATTTGAAGTTGACAGAAGAGAGTGAGCACACAGAGGCTTTTGGTATAATTATATGCCATTGCTCTTGCGTGCTCACTTCTCTTTCTGTCAGCTTCCATCGCCAATTCCTTCTTCCTTCTCTTTTTTCCCCCTAAATTCTCTTTTTTTTTTTTGCCTAATTTTTGTTTGAAATGAATTTTCTGCTATTGTTTTTGTTATATTTTTCTTGGTTTTGATGATTTTGTTTATGTAATTTCACCGTTTAGAATCGGCTACTGTACATTGTTAATGGTAATGGACTCTCCAATAATGCTTCAATTTCCAGGTTCTCTCTCTTTTAACTCCTTTTTTTCATTCATTTTAGCTTTTTCTGCTTCAAATCTTTTGGTTTAGGGTTGAATTGAGATGGGTTTTATATTTTGAGTTGTAAATCCAATTTTAGGTTAATAATTTTCATTTTGTTGGTTTTGAAGCCTAAATCTCGGTGGAATTCTCTTAGAAGAGTTTTCTTTTTTATTGAATTCTTGATATTATTGAAGAGGTTTTCTCAAAATCAACAGTAATCTTTGTGTATGTTCATTTACTGAAATCTTGTTACGAATTCTCCTTCATCTAAATAATAAGGTTTAGTGGATTATTCAATCAAGCGACAAATGATGTGTACAAAGGGCAAGTCGAACCTCCTCCTCCTCATGTCACAGTGATCCGAACAATTCATTGAACTATTCAATCAATAGGAGCGGCAAGCGGGTGTGTACAAAGGGCAGGTCGAACCTCCTCCTCTTTACCCTTTTTGAGGATTTTTGAAACAAGGAAACTGGTAATCTTTTTACTGTTTTTTACTTAAAGTCGAACGTGAAATTGCAGTGACAAGAAGTAATCGGAACTTTTTTGTATTAACTTAATTTTGGAATTCAATTATTACATCATTGACTACTTTTACATCTTTTTGTTTTGGTGCTAATATTTTAATTCATTATATAATCGCCAAAGGGCCAATATAAGTTATTAGATCTTGCCTTCTTGATGTATGCCCATCTTTTATTTGCTCAAACTGTTTGTACTCGTTGATTTGATTTGATTTGATTTTAATCTAATTTTATATTGTATAGTTGGCATTAAAATTAGAACAATCACGTGATCCGGAAATGTAGCTAAGAGAAATTGTCATTTGTGTATAAACTCCACTTTAATTAGTGTTACGAGCTTAGGCAACTCATCAACATGGTTTTCTTTAGTTCAATAAATGTAGGATGAGAGATCAAACTTTGAACTTTACAAAGAGCGTAACAGGTATTTGGTCAGTGATATCACTTGCAAGATCTTTTTTTGTTTGTTTGTTTCGATTACTCTTCTAGTACTTTTTGATGGTCCTCTATGATTTAAATGATTCTCACAGCTCCTTTTGTTAGCTTTTGTGAGTAGGTAATGCTTTTGAATGTATCAATTCCTTGGATAAATTTGGTTTGTTCTACATTTTATGGATATACTTCTTCAAAGCATTAATCTCTTTCTTGGGCTATTGAAATATAACAATGCTTATTTCATAATCTTTCTTCACAAGGAAGGTTAAAGTGGGTTCATTGGTAGATGATTTTGCAAGTATGTTCATTTCAAGATATTAACTTTCCAATACATTTGTCTATGAACCATTTGATACTAATTGCTTGTTGAGCTTTTTATTCAGTTGGTTTGAGGGTTTGAAGTTTTTTTTTATATATATATTGGCATTCAAAGGAAGTGAATGAAGAAATACAAGTTTCTTGTGTTCTGAATGAAGAAATACAAGTTTCTTGTGTTCTTGGGGTATAATTTCATATCATATCAGTACATGAAGATCTTCACATGGAAATGAATCATAAAATCTAGTGAATTACTTCAATTATTCGACTCCTTGTAGCAAGGTCGAGTTGCTTACCACAACAAAGTTTGTCAAAATCTCACACAAATTTACAAATAACGATATAGTTATGATTCTGACTATATATATGCTAGATAAATGAGAACAATAAAGTTACCATGGCCGATTCTTGGACGGAGCTTGACTCGAAGCTGTCCCCATGTCATCGAGGTCAAAAGAATCATACAACGACACATTCTACAAATAAAAACTCCGAAAGGGTTAGAAAGGGTTAGACGTGAAACAAAATCTAGACTTCTGATTCATGATGTTTTGTTGGGCATTCATTTATAAAGCTTGGTTTCAAGTAGGAAATGATTGTTTGGCTGATGCTGCCAATGAGTTTAGATTGAACATATTCTCTAAAGTTCGATCGTGTTAGTTTTTGGACTTCCGCGCCCAGATGGATAGTAGTTAGTAGGTTTGGTAATACAATTTGAATAATACATTGCTGTAGAAGAAGTACACAAATTTAAATTTCCTTAGCCGGTTTCATGGTGTTCATACTGTAATAATCATAAAAAATGAAAATCTATTGGTATCTGACTTAAGATAATGTCAAAATACTTGCAGCATCCCAAAGTAGACCCACTTCTAAACAGTGCATCAGTTCAAGAATGTGTACCTGAGTGACTAGTGGTTGAATCACTAACCGGTTAGTACGATACGCTGGAGCCAACCAAGGAGAGAACCTAGCACCAAAAACAGGAAAGAAAAACACGAACCTTATCGATTCGCATTAAACTAAGCGAGAATGAAATTTTAGTATAAACAACCAACGGGAGCAAAGTTTGAAGCTCTAAACATATGATATAATGATTTGGGAAAGCAAAACAAGGGTTAGATTGTTGTTGAATGCTTAGAAGTGGAGGGAAAAGTACAGCAGCTGTATAAATTTTACTTCAGAGCTTTAGCACTAAATGCGCTCATAAACAGCTAACATGAGAATCATTTCTAAGATTGCCTGAACCAAGTCAGAATCTACTGTTCTTGATGAGCTTCCATGTACATTTTTCTTTCTTTTCATAAAATTGTAAATGAAGAATAAGACTGAAAAAAACAGTACAATTTCAAATTGAAATGGCAGAAGTGAAAAAAGATACCTTTACTTCAGGTGTAATTGCACCACTTTATCAGCCTGTCCGCTGCCCTCAGAAACAGTGAAAGTTTGTCACTTTTTATCGGTACTCTTGTTCTTGTCCTTTTTTTGATGCACTTTTTTTTTTTTCTTACTTCCACATACCCAATTGAACAAACAGTTCATATCCTTTCACTTTTTGCTTATCTCAATCTGCCTTTTTGCTGCAAAATTTCTCGTCTTTATTCTCTTTTACAATACAATCATTTGAGGTGAGGTGATGGCCTGCAAGTATTGTGTCATATCACTCCAGAATTTCTAACGATAAGATAATGTCAAGACTTACTTCTGCACAAAAAGCTTGGCTGGAAATGATGTACTCTTAAATAGCCAATAAATGAACATTTCAAAGAGATCTTATCAGGAAAATTTAATTGAACAGGATTACAAAGTTTGTGGAAGAGTGTCAAGCAGTTAATGCACTTTTGGAAAGAGCCCCAGTTGCAAATAAGAGATTCCTAATCAGAAAGAAAATGAAATCATTAAGTTTAGATAACAGTTATGGGGCAAAAAAAAAACTAGTTCGGTCTGTCTGTAACCGCAAACTGTAAACTGGAGTCGACTTGGTCGGTAGAGTTTTCAAGGATCTAAGTCTACTGGCAGTTCCACTTTTGCTGAAAATGAGAAAAGAAACGTTAACTTTGCTAATGTCAAATTTTAACTGAAACATCTAAAACTATTTTAGGGAGAACTCACTTTTCATCTGTTCTTGGTGCCTTTGTGCTTGAATTTACGTCCCATAATTTCACTGTGCAATCAGCAAGCCAGGGGCAACGAGAGAGCCCTCACAACTGAAGTGGAAAACAACAAGTATTGGAGGATTGTTTATGTCAACATCTAAACTCTGAATGTAGGCAGGGATGTGGGGTGGGTGAAAATTTTTCTTTTATCCACCTGAAAGTAAGGGTCCAAACGCATGATGTGTGTCCAATCAAAGGTGTAACACAGTGACCAGTTGATAGGTCCCACATCATAATCATACCGTCTTCGTCACCAGATGCCATGAACCGACCGTCAGGTGACATTGCCAGCGACAGAATCATGCTCCTATGACCAATGAAAATTCGAACACATTCCCCACTTTCGACATCCCACAATCTAACAGTTCTATCACTTGATCCAGTTGTGATGTAATTGCAGTTGGCATGCCATTGAACACACTGAAGAGATCGTGAGATTTGTTATGGTTCATATTTACCAGAAACATTAGGATCAAGCAACAAAAAAATCATCAATAAAAAGCTTAGATATTTGTTCTCGAAGATAAGGTTTTAAACTACAAAAAAAAAAATCAGTGTTACGATTACGACTTCCATTATTAAAGGGAGAGGGAATTGTACTGCAGAAGACTAGTTACAAATAAGAAAACGACTGCATGCAGAGAAAGAGAATGATGCTTCAAATTTGAGGGGAAAAGGACAAACCCAGGTAGGAAGAAAAATGGCCCCGCTATCTGCTTGAATATTCTAAATATAAAAATAGATCTGCTTCTAGGGATATTTGGATGGCTGCATGTGGTTCCAACTTAATATCTTAGCAATAAAATATCATAGAAGGAATAAAGAATGAACTGCTCACATCCACATCGGACAAATGTCCTGCGATTAAAATGAAGTATAAACAGAAAAGACTATTGAAACTTGAGAAAAAGAGAGTGAGCAACCTTTCTATCGATAAAGAATTAAGAAACTAGAATTCAAAAAATAACAAATCAAACACAGGAACAACACCTTGCGCAAACAGGAACAACAACAGAAGGAATAAGGAACAAGATCAATTCTTTTAAATATGTTGTTCATCCATAAACTACGTACTAACCCAAGCAAAGGAGTTACCATTCAAGATCACAGTATCAAACCATTAATCGGCCTCCTAACCTCCCTTCAATTCTTTATTAAAAGTACGTATAATTAATGAACAAACCCTTGCTCTGTCCACGCTTAGTAATTTGAAAAAAGTCTGTTTCTTTGATTGTGTCTTTTCACCCAGTGCCTTGTTTTTGTTTCCCTCTTTAAATACTAGGTTCTGGTTCTTGTTTTTATATCCTTATTCTATACTTTAGTATCCTTATTCTATACTTTCGTATCCTTATTCTATACTTTAGCAAACTTTAGCAAACGTCCCTGCCTACGTATATGAGATATTTTAAGAAGTGAACATCTTTCTTAGTCGCAAGGTCCGGCGAAAGAATAGGAAAGATGATTTCACCATTTCTGACCAAGAACAAGTCCTATCAGAAGAATACTTCTTTTAGTGGGACGATAGCTTGCCCATTAGGTCTTATATTAGGAAGTATGGGAATACTATTATTTAACAACTCCATTTTTTCTGCTAGAAAATCACTTCTCCCCTTTTTTTTCTAGAAGAGCTGTAGGGAGTTGTGTATATGTTCACAGAAAAAGAAGCTGAAATCCACATATCCTGGAAAAGTTGCGAGCATGTATTAAAAAAGAAAGAGGCATGGTTTTAGGACACTCAAGAATCTACATACCTTCTTCTTCTTTTATTATTATTACTATTATTTTTATTTTATGTTTTTGGTTGGGAGGTGGGAGTAGTGAGAGTGAGACATCCTCGCAGTGTGTTTGCAAGGGGCTTCTAAATATTCAGATTTCTTACCCAATCCTCATGATATAACCTCTTTAATGAACGGCTTGAGTTTTTTTTTTTTTTTTTTCTCCCTCTTTTCCCCCCCTCTGTATAGGCTAAGTTACTTTGTTTAGATCGCAACTCAAATACTTGAGATATTCTACATCACAAGACGTTGAGTATTAAATTATTATAAATTTGAGTAGGATCTTGAGTAGGATCATGAACAGCATCTCTCACTGGTGTGATACTACAAATGTTGAATAATGAAGTCAAGAGTGAAGACCTTTAGTGGTGGGACCAAATAATGAAAGAGAACTAGAAAATTGTCGCCCTACCTCACCATCGCTGGACTCTATTTCTAACACTCTTAGCTCACGGCTACAACCTCCTCACTCCATATTTCACTTCAACAAACTCTAACGGATACTGATAGCCTATACACCAGTTAAACTACGCAGCAACCACATATATCTAATAAAATCATTACCTGAACATCCCATACTGCCGTTTAGTTTTGTGCTCCACAAACGAACTGCAACAGTACAACAAAATATTCATAATCTCAAGAAAGAAAACTATAACCAAGCTTAAAAGAAAACAGAAGTGCAATTAAGATCATACCCGTTGTGTCTGCAGAGGAGTAAAGAACAAAATCCCCAATGGGACTGAAAGTGGCAGAGTGAACAGGCCCAGAATGACCTTGAAACAATGTATAAGACCACTTCCCACTTGTATGCCCTCTCATTTGATCAGTAGTAGACAAGCGGTTTTCACCCTGCAAAACAGCTGGTAGAGGTGATAGCAAAGGTCAAAATCCATTCTGAAAATATGTGAGCAAAAAAAATTCTAATGAAAAACTCATGATGATGCCTAGCGTGACACCAAGAGAAAACAAGATTTTCTAACTGATAATGAAATCTGGAAGAGGGAAATGGTAAATAGTACATGGAGAAGATGAATAGTTCTCCTGAAGTAGGAGATAGCAAATTGTTCGAGAATTAGGAAGGTGGAGGGGAATGAAAAGCACTAAAGAATTTTAAACAACTTTAGTTCGTATTATCAAAAACCAGAAAATATCTAAAGAGTAAACACGAGTTATCAATAAAATATGTTAAACTGTAAGAAATCAGTAGTTGATGTCTATAAACTTGACATTTGAGCATGAGTTTATACTCATATATCCACACCAATTTACTACGATAAACACGGAAGACTTGAAATAACAAAACTGCTCTATGTTCCAGAGCCCCTGGCTATTGTTATATCATATGAAAATTAAAATAAGCAGTGGTATACAAGAAAAGGTTTTTATCCATAATTCTTTTTATGATTTTTTTTAATCTTTCTTAAAGCATAATATATTAACAGTATAATATTACAAACAAAAAAGCCAGAAACAGAAAAGGCATCCCATGATAGTTAAACTTATTTAACAGACTTACTATTGCCAGCTTGTTGTCCCAGCTTTGCCATGTCCCATACCTGCACAGAAACCCACCAAGATTTTAGAGATGAGCACCCAACAATTAGGCCGTACTAAGCAACTTACAAAGAAGACTTACCTTCAAAGCTTCATCATGCATAAGCACAAGGATCAATGATATCAAATGCATAAGCATTGAGACTGAATAAACTGTCAATGGGAACAGAAAGGAAGCTAGATAAATACTCATTATAAAGGCTGACTAATGGCAGAGCAACAGAACTCAACTGCACACGGCTTCTCAAGTCTTCAAGAATAGATTGTTCCACCTCTGTTGAACTGAAAGAAATCAACAGGACAAATCAATAGCAAGAAAAACTAATACCGTTACTGTTTACATGTCTTCAGCAAAGAACTGGTCCAACATCTTTCCCTCTGACATCTATAATGCTTCAAATTCTATACAACAACTTTGTTAGACTCGGCCTTAATATGAGGAGGAGGTAACCATAATTAAATCATGAGCTAACCCCATAACATCTAACAAAAGCTAGCATCATAGAAAAAGATAATACTCAGCACATGGCCGATTGCATCCACTGACCCATACTAAGTCGGAGCAGTGTGGCTGTAGTAGTACCGCAATCAGTGGCTAAGAGCTATATATTATGACTGGAGCAGCAAAATAACCTAATACAAGATTCAAGACAATACATTACGAGTAAAGCAAGCTCTGGCTTCACTCGTGGTGCCGTAGACACTGAATTAGCTTCAACCCTCAGAGTTTTCCCAGTTGCACCTGAAGTCTTGTCCTTGACCTTTTTGATTGAAGCACCTTGCTTGCCTCCCTCAGTTGTTCTTTTCTAAACAAGCAAATAAGGACGTGCAACTCATGAGATCGTTCAGATGTATAAAATGGTAACAACGTAATGATAACGAGTAATAGATAAAGGAGAGTATAATAGATAAAAGAGAGTATCGCTGCTAAAGATAAGGAGCTCTGGATCAGCACAGGTACCTTATTCTCATCTGCATCACCATCAGCCTTTTCAGAATCTGAAAGCAAACCAGCAGCTTTCTCCAAGCGCTCTTCTAAAGAATCTTCAAGTAACTATTACCAGCATAATTTTACATATAACAATCAAGGAATTTGAAATTGAAGAGGATATCAAATCAGCAAGAATTCAAAAGAATGAAGGAAGAAGAGAGAAAAGAAAACCCGCAAACAACAAAATATAGAATTTTACTGTTATTCATAATTTAAGATTTTTTTTTTTTTTTTTTTTTTCCTTAGAAAAAAAATGAAGAAAATCTTTCTATGTTTCAAATAGAGAAAAAGAGGAAAGATGTCACAGTTTGTCAAAAAATAATAATAGAAAAGGCAAGAACCAAGCAAAGTAATAATCATCCAGAAATTGAGGTAGGCTGACCAGGAAAAACTGCAAAACCAGGTGAAGCTAATAACGGGATCAGAAGATAAAACTCCTAGAGCTTGCATAAAAACTAAACAATGTGAAGCAAGTGTAAAAAATGTAACAGACCATGGAAGTTGATGCGTTCATTGATAATCCAAGAATCACCGTGGGTTGGGTCTTATGAAGATAATGAAGTAGCATCTCATGGGAGTACTAAACAACATAATTGAGAATAAAATCTTTCAGAAAATATAGTTTGATTATTTGAGTTCTGTTCATGAGAGATCTAAAATGACCTATAGATAACTAGAGCAAATGCATGATAATCATGAACATGTTACTAAATAATGAATGATAGCCTAGGAATTACCTGGCATATTTTTATGTTGACTTTGATCTGCCTAAGAGAATGTGCAAATTCCATCTCCTTAAATATATTATCATAATAATGTCAAAACCAGTACTGTCTTCACTAAACAATGACAGAAACATAAGGAAGTCATTACTGGTTAACAACATACCTCCAAATGAGAGAGAGAGAGTGCGCCTTCCAACTTCTGTAGATCTCATAGGTGCATCATTTCATGGTCTTCACGGAACCTATTGAAAAAGGTTCAAGCTGGCAGATATCAAGCAAAATACAATAAATTTGATCATATTTTCCTCCATTACATGAGACTGTCAAGAAAGATATTAGTTTGCAAACCTTCTTGGGCATGTCCTTTAGCCACAAGATCTATGAAACAATGAATAAACACAGGATATAGCACTCGAAGCAACTCATGCTGAAAATGCAAGAAGTAAGGCTGTTATTACAGGAAGAAAAAAGTTCAATATGAATTATAATTTGAAGGAAAAAAATAAAACAACTACTTACCGTGTACAAATCTAGTGAGTTGCAAGCCCAGGACCTAAGCTTTTTATATCCTTCAAGGTATCTGGCTGGAATATTCTCTGCTCTGGAAAGAACAATCATTAAAGAGCAAAAAAAAAAAAAAACTATAACTCTAGTTCTGTTAAAAAAAATACAATATGTTAACAAAAGAAGCAAATAAACAAGAATGAGGATGGCAACCATAACATTGTTGGCATCCTCCCAAACCCAAAAGCAAGAAAAGAGAAATCACAAAGAGAATTTCTAATGTGACATTACATGCATGAGCGCATGCATAAAGATTCTATGCTAAATTAAGAGGGCCGACTTGTAATTGATGGATAACAGGCAAACAAAGATTACTGTCCTTTTATGGAGAATTTAATAAGTTCTCAGAAGTAGTCCAATCATCCAAAGTGAAAAATGAAGGTAAGGCCTTGAAGCTTCGGATACATTTTCTTCTAAATTCTTATTTTCACCTTTGACGGCCACTCATAGTAGTTCGTCCACCAATCTGACAAATGCTATCTGGAAAACTAAGACTCTCGAGAAGATGATAATATATTTGGCCTGTGCTTCAAGGAGATTCGAAAACAGCAGAAAGAACTCAAAAAGAGATTCCCTATTGAAGCTTTCTCCTAAGATGGTGTATCTTCTGCAGGAGTGGAGAAGAGAGTCAAGCCCATCTATTAGTTCATTGTTCCTTGAACACGATCTTTCGGAACTCCATTTTCAACGAAGTCAAAATCGGAATGCGGCCCTTCACAATTCCTCAGCAACTTGTATGGAACATTTTGGTGGGGTTATCTTATCCAAAGTAAAAAAAAAAAATGAAGTACTCTGGACGAATGCTATAAAAGCTGCCAACTGCATTGAACATAATCCTTTTCATCCAAAATATGTCAGCTAGGTACAGGTTGAACTCTCTCTCCAATAATCTTTTTGCAATTGCTTCTAAATGAAGTGGTTTCGAGTAAGCTCCTAAGCCCCCGGAAAGTACATATCAGATGAGAATACTACCAGTAGCTCTCGAGGGATTTACATTAGCTAAGTTATAAACAAAAGCATTTAAAATCAAGTAATCGTACGAGAAATCCACTCGCCCTAGTTCTTAAAGCCATCATCCTTAACACCCACACCAAAATTTCTAGCTGACAACCATTCTCCAAAACCATAGCTCCAGAAAAAAAAAGATTAAAATCTTCAATTTCTCAATATAAAAAAACAGGAAACGAAGGATTGACTGATTGAAATGTTCGAATCACCCAAGAATTACAGAATGCAAATCAAAATAGGGAATCAAGATGAATTATAAGGTGCGAGAAAGTACTCGGAGCAGGAATGCAAGTGCTTGGCGAAGTCGAGATCAATGGAAGACGAAGAATTAGTCTTGTTCTGACGAAACTCCTGAAAAAATCCGCTATCTGTTCTTCGTCCATTCTGCAACCTTCAGTAGTTCACTTTCTCCCTCCACAAATTGCGCGCTCTCCCTTCCCCTTCGAACTTGCTTTCTTCTCTTTCTCTCTCAAAGAAACCGGAAGGTGAAAGGAACACCGTAACTGAATAGGCAGAGGGCTAGACAATGGATTATTGGGCCTAAATAAACACTCCAGTCTAAGCCCAATGGGCTTATCTTGTACGTTACCCATTGGGCCTGAAAACGTCGACTTTTGTTGGGCCCCATTAAGCCCGATATAATTGGGTTGACTTTGAATAAATAAAATATTTATGAATATTTTTTTAATAAAAATAAAAATAAAAATTAAAATGTATTAATACAACTTGTTAAAATTCTAATATTTAAAATAAAGCTTATCCAAGATTAATAGTAAATTTTTAAAAATTAAAATGGTATTATTTAAATTTTTAAAAAATTTAGGATAATTTTTAGACCGCATATAAATTTTATGGGTTTTTTTTATTAATTTAATTTAAGAAAATAATAAATAGATTACATTGCAAAATCAACCCTCTTAAATGAATAAATAATTGTTGGAATAATATAAATAAAATTGGGAGATGGAAATAGATGAGAATTTCTTTGTCTAGGGACCCATTTGTAAAGAGAATTATTGTCCCTAAGGATATAATTGAAAATACATTATATTTTGAGGATCACATAAAATAATTTTTAAAAATGTAGGGGTTGTGCTACGTGGCATCATACAAATGGACGTTTCTCGCCATTCGTACAAAGCAAGAAATGAGTTGTGGTCCAAAAATATTGGGCATAAGGTACGGCTTGGCTTGATTCTTACAACCAACCAAAAATAAATTAATATTTATTGTCTTAATTAGCGATAAAATGATAATTATTGTATTTTTAAATTATAAAATAGAGATTAAAACTATAAATTACCAATTTCTTTAAACTTTATATGTGAATAATTAAGTAGCTGAGTTGGAAATATTTTGAAAACTCCACCCTTTTTATTTCCTTACTATATATATAACATTTTTTTTTTATTTAGACTGATGTTAAAAATTTCTTTAAGATCGTCTGTAAAGCTCGAGTTTCGTTGGCTAATTTGTTCGTTGAGTTAGAATAAGTGTTACACAATAGTTGATTTACCATAAACGCTTCGTTTGCATACAACTTCTATAACTAATTGAACGAGATAAGATTTTTTTATACGACTAAGTAATAGAGGATAAAAATTCGTAGCGATAATATATATATATTTATTTATTAAAAAAACAAAAAAAATGCACATGATAAGATTTATTATTTATTGCTATTATTTTCATACAAATATTGCTTCCCTCCAAAAAAAAAAAAAAAAATTAATGATGAATAATATTTTGTCTTAATGTAGCAGCTAAATTCCATGGTAATCTTTAAGGTTATGATTGGCTCGTGTGGGACCCGATTGGTTCAGTTATCCTCACAAACGAAAGCAAGTATTTTTTTAGGAAGGGTGTTAAAAAAAATTAAATTATAGTTCGATTGAGTTTAAATAAATAAAAATTTTATAGATTAAGATAGGATTATGTGCAAATTAATTTGGATAAATAAAATAAAAATTTAAAAGTTAAATTAATTTGAATATGGGGGTGTGGGAACCTAACAGCTTTTCATCATTCTGATTCTGACTCTGATGGGTCTTCTACTCCACATATAAAAGCAATGGTGAGGGATCCCTTTGATATGTTCCTGGAAAGTTACCAAGAATCGCGGCTGCTCCTTGTTTGGCACCTTTTACTCTCTCTTTTCTCTTCTTTAGTCATTCGTTTATCCGATTCTCAAGCACTTGTTTCTTGTAACTTCACACAGCATCTTCAAATATCACTGATGGAATCCGTCGGAATCAGCATCTTCTCCGTTCTTTCCTGGATTCCGCCGCAGTATTTGTCACGAATGTAAGTGAGTTTCTTGTCTAGATTTCGGATTGGCTTTACTTGAAAACTTGTGCCGTGTGTGTGTGTGTTTTTGGTTGTGTTTGTTTGCGTATTCTCTGTTGTAATGGAGGATAGCAATGTTCTGTTTGGTAAATATGAGATCGGGAAGTTGCTTGGGAAGGGAACTTTTGCGAAGGTGTATTATGGAAAAGAATTGGAATCTGGTGAAAGTGTGGCGATTAAGGTTTTAAACAAGAATCAGGTCAGGAAGGAAGGGATGATGGAGCAGATCAAGCGCGAGATCTCCGTTATGCGACTTGTTCGTCATCCGAACATCGTTGAGTTGAGAGAAGTAATGGCGACGAAAACGAAGATCTTCTTTGTAATGGATTATGTTCGCGGTGGTGAACTTTTTGCCAAAGTTGCAAGAGGCAAACTCAAGGAAGATGTGGCTCGGAAGTATTTCCAGCAGTTAATCAGCGCCGTCGATTACTGTCACAGCCGTGGAGTATCTCACCGCGATTTGAAGCCAGAGAATCTGTTGCTGGATGAGAATGGAGATCTCAAGATCTCCGACTTTGGACTCTCCGCCTTGCCGGAACAGCTTCGGAACGACGGCCTTCTCCACACGCAGTGCGGTACTCCGGCGTACGTCGCACCGGAAGTACTAAGAAGAAAGGGCTATGACGGGGCGAAAGCCGATATCTGGTCTTGCGGTGTGATTTTGTATGTTTTGTTAGCAGGATTCCTTCCATTTCAGGATGAGAACATCATAACGATGTTCAAGAAGGTTTTCAAGGCCGAATTCGAGTGTCCGCCATGGTTCTCCGCCGAATCGAAGCGTTTAATTTCAAAAGTCCTCGTCGTAGATCCAGAAAGACGAATCACAATCGGCGAAATGACGCGAGTTCCTTGGTACCGGAAAAATTTCTCAAGATCGCTCTCATTCACGATGAAGGAAATAATCGCAGAGAAAACAGAGGATTTCGATTCCGATAGTCCAAAACTATCGACGCCAAAATTCTTCAATGCGTTTGAGTTGATATCGTCAATGTCATCCGGATTCGATCTATCTAACTTATTCGAGAACAAAACGAAGGCAGGATCCATGTTCACATCGAGATGCACGGTGCCGACGATCATGGAGAAGATCGAGACGGTGGCGAAGAGATTAAGCTTCAATGTACCGGAAGTGAAAGATTTCAAGCTCCGGCTGCAAGGTCAGACGGAGGGGCGAAAAGGCAAGCTGTCAATGACGGCGGAAGTGTTCGAGATAGCGCCGGAAGTTGCCATAGTGGAATTTTCAAAGTCGTCCGGCGATACTCTGGAATATTCGAAGTTCTGTGAAGAAGACGTTCGTCCGGCGTTGAAAGACATCGTTTGGACGTGGCAAGGTGATTGTGCCGCTAACGTTGACGGACATAACGGCCGATTTGACGGTGAAGAACGTTTGTGAAAGCGGAACAAACGGTGATGCATTGCCGGCTTGTGAAAATTGGCTTCTGTTTTAATTTCTAAAAACACATAAATTTCCTTTTAAAGGGAAAATAGCGGTTTTTGTAAATAAAAGGAAATATCGGAAAGGAAGTTTCAATTCAATCCTAATTGGTGTTAATAACCGGTGGGATTCCTTGCCCAACCCCCACCTAACTGTAATTAATTCATTTTTCGTGGTATTATTTAAATTTTAAAATTAATAATTGTTTCGATTTACTTTTATAACTAAATTAATTTGGATTATCCGTTCTTAATAAGATTCGTTTCAAATGAAGAAATTAAAATATTAGAAATTCATTATAAAATTTATGTTAATTAATTATTTTTCCATAATTATTTGAAATACAAATCTAGTATAATTGAGATGAAATATAATTAACAATTAGCAATTAAAAACATTATAAGTACATCAATAATTGTTATAACAGGTGTAGGTGATCAATATTTAGGTAAATCAATTATTGAATTCTCAAAAATATTTTGAATACATAATAAGTAATGGATTTTTAAAATTTCTTATAATTATTATTATTATTTTTTTAAAAATAAGTTGGCATACCTAAATTTCTAATACTAGTGAGCTAACATTTCCCTCTTAATAGTGGGCTTGAGTTTGTTTGTCGGCCCATTTTCATTGTCGGCCTTGGGGAGCCCAAAGCTAGGACCCACGTGGATTTTCCCTTTTTATTTTTTACTATAACCATCGTATTAAATTGGTGTATAATTAAATATTAAATATATAGCTTTTGGTTTTTTTGTTTGAAGATTAAATAATTATTGACATTTTAAATATATTACTATAAAATTGCATATATATATATATATATATATATATATATATATATATATAACAGATTCAAATATATCAGCAATGTTTTTAAAATCTGATTTTGAAATTAAATATGTATTTTCTAGTGACGTTTTGGAAAGCAACATTCTTTCTTTTCTCTTCTTTTTGACACAAACAAATATTCTTTTAATTATTGCATGCCAGCACATGATATAATGATATACTATACCATACATATACTATTTAAATAAATTAAATTACAAATTTAATCCATTAAAAAATTTTAATTTAGTCTCTATAATTTTTTTAATATTTGAAATAATTCTCAAAGTTGGCTAAAATTCTCGTAACCATCCACAATTTTATTAAATTATAAAAAAAAAAACATTTATATAGTTTTAAGAACAAAATTTTAAAATTTTAAATTATAGGAACTAAATTCTAATTTGACGTTTAGAATATGATTCTTTTTTAAAAAATTGTAAAAAGAATATTAAAACCGCGATATTTATTATTTTTTGGACAATGTATATTCGAAGACCACAATTTTATTAATTTATTTTTCTTTTGAAATTAAATGAATAAAAGATAATATGATATTATCTATACTTCATTTTTTTTTATAATTAAAATATAATATAATTTTTTAAGAAAAAATTCAATTTTGGGCTCAATTTCTCTAAATCCTTCCTTTAGTGACACTCGAAAAAAATAAGATAAGAGTATATAATGAAGTGATTGATAAATAAAAAAGATTTAATAAATTCATAAAAATATGTTTTATTTTTTTAAGTATAAGATTAATTGCAGCCGTTATCTCCATTCTTACTTTAATGTATTTTCTTAATTTAATAATAAAAAAAAAATAGTATTTCTATTTCTAAATTTATTTATGGTGAAAAAAGTTTCTTAGATTTATATTTTCTTTATTATTAACTAAAACTAATTGATGTATAATTCAACTGACTGGACATATATACTCGATCAACATGTCATATATTCGAAATTCATCGGACCCAAAAACCCTTTTATCCATACAAAAGTTGATCTCGAATTGAATTTACTAAAAAAAATTCGAAAGCAGTAGAATTTAGAATATATTCAAACTCAATTTTCTAAATAATTATCTTTTTTGAAAATATCGTTAATTTTTAATTTATATTACATATTTTAACTACATCTTATTTATTTTACTTTTAATAAAATTAATATTTCAAATTCAAATTTAATTTTAAAATTAGTTTTATTTAAAATTTTAATATTAAATGAAATAAATAAAATCAATAAAATGGCAGTGGGCCGCAGTCCAAGCTTTAAAAAAGTATAACTCAGAATTTATCACAGTTTTCAAATCTGATAATTTAAAACAAAATTCAAAAAGTGCCATAATTAAGAATATATGCAATCACATAAATAGTAAAATATTAATTTATAAAATAAATATAAAATCCAAATTTTTATTTTTTTTTATTTTTTTTTTTAAAAAAGCAATAGCATATGATTCGAATTAAGAAGAAAAAAATGTCATAAAAAACAAAAGCGATAAGATAGAATCGAAAAGAATATGAATTAAATATCAAATCGTCATTCTTACTAAGTTTGACTAAAAAAAGAGAATTTTAATTTAAACTCAAACTCTTTACGAAATTTGAATTTTGGGTTATTTTAATTTTTTCTGCTCCCAAAATTAATCATACGATATTTGTTATTATTATTTTTTTAATGTATATTTTTCGAAATCTAAATTATATATGTTTGTGACAGCTTGAAGTATATAAATGAACTAAGATCACACTCAAATGAAGTGATTTTAATCATATGATAGTTACGAAATACTTAAAAAAGCTGATAATTACTGTCTCTCGGCTAATGAAGAACACTTTCATTTTGGGACCACATTAGGTGGAGACGAGGACGAAACATTGTGTGAAAACCTCTTCCTAGTAAACGTGTTTTAATACTGTGAGGCTGACAATGATGTCTAATGGACCAAAATGAACAATCTATGTTAGTGGTATGATTGAGCTTATAAGGATGTGGAAACCTCTTAGGGCCAAAACGGACAATCTATGTTAGTGGTGTGATTAAGCTTATAAGGGTGTAGAAACCTCTCTCTAGTAAACGTGTTTTAAAACTGTGAGGCTGATAATGATACCTAACGGACCAAAACGCGCAATCTATGTTAGTGGTGTGATTAAGCTTATAAGGATGTGAAAACCTCTTTTTAGTAGACGTGTTTTAAAATTGTGAGACTGACAATAATACCTAACAGGCCAAAACGGACCATCTATATTAGCGATATGATTAAGTTGTTACATTATATAATATATTTGGGAAGGAAATAAATTATTTTATAAAAATGTAATCATTGTTATATTTATTTTTGTTATTATTGTGAAAACTCTCCAAAGATAATAATTTTAAGACATAATTAGATAAAATATTTAATTAATAGTTATAACGAACTAATCCCGAACCAATCCACCAAATGTGTTATTTAAAAAAAAATCAAAGAATAATTTTGAAAAAAATGGAAAATTGACAGCGAAATCGTTATCGAACATAACTTTAGCCGTCCCAAAAATCTTGTAAGATCATTTTAATATTCCGCTCGTTAAAAGAGGTAAAGATGCCTTAACTATTTATTCATTACGTTAAGATTAATATCAGATGAATTTAAACTGTATACTTCGAAAGCAGTAAGAATTAGATCGAGTTTTTCTTTCTCTAGAATTTTTCTTTTCGAGACAAAAATTCTCTCAATAAAGTTCGAAGATATGTTTAAATATAAAATAATTTGGAATCAAAATTCTAAACCAACAAAACAAATAATTTTTTTTTTAAATAATTTTGTGTGGGGAAAAGAGATAATAATATTATGTCAAAGAATCATATTTGTCACATAATTAAGATTAAGATTAATATTTACTAAACTCTATTATTTCTAATCATATTTTATATTTCCTTAATATTCGTGGTTTATTCTTGACCATTAAAAATTATATTTGTCACCAATTTTTTACTAGCGTAAATAGTAACAATAATTTTTACTTTTGTAGGAGCATTTTCCTACTTGGTTTATGAGAATGGTTTTCGCTTTTAGAAGCACTTCAAGACAAGGAGGTAATATGTTTATGTCTGAATCTCGGGCGTTCTCAAGTTAACAAGTGTTAATTTATGAAACCGAATAATTATTTTTAAAATTTAACATGTGAGAATTGAGGATTCAAAACCTCTACCCTTTTAGTCAAAACTCTAGATTCTAATCAATTAAACTATACTCAAGTTGATAACATATCTGTAGGTGTGAGTAGAAGATTGAATGTAATAACCCAAGCTCATTGCAAGCAGATATTGTCTTCTTTGGGCTTTCCCTTTCGAGTTTCCCTTTAAAGTTTTCAAAACGTGTCTTGTAGGAAGAGGTTTCCACACCTTAATAAAGAATGTTTCGTTCTCCTCTCTGATCAATGTGGGATCTCACAATCCACCTTCTCTTTGGGACCAGCATCCTCGTTGGCACTCGTTCCCTCTCTTCATTTGATGTGGGATCTCACAGTCCACTCCCTTTCGGAGCCCAAAGTCTTTGCTGTCACTCGTTCTTATCTCTAATAAATGTGAGACCTCATACTGATCCACTGTTTGAGAATGAATACGTGTCATAACCTCTCTCTCTATATATATATTATAGTTAGGTTGGGTCACGTGCAAATATTATCCATACATTATGTTTTTGAAACTATAATTAAATTCGTGCATTTTAGAAAGTTATTCGTTTTCACCGATGGAATTAACTTTTTTTACAGAAAAGTTGACAACACAAAAGTAGTGTATAATATAATAAGGGACCATACATTTTGAAATCCCTTTTTTAATTTCTTAACTTCTACGCCACCACTGTATAAAAAGATAACCACTGTGGTAATTTTATTTATACTATTTTTTAATTAAAAAAAAAAAAAAAAAAAAAAAGAAGAGAAAAAGACATGGGAAAGAATCTTAAATAGTAAATTACAATTTTGTCCCTAACCTTTTAAATTTTTGTTATTCAAATAAAATTTTTAAAAATTATTTATTTAACAAACATTTTTAAAACTCGACTGGATAGTGAACTAAAACGATGTAATTGTGATTAAAATACTTGTCTGGATTAAGTTCAAATGAACGTCATTTACGTCACATTGATTTTTATCCCGACACTCTAACAAATTTTCTCGTGTGTAATAAAATATGCAAATAAAAAACTAAATTTAAATTTTATTTTATTTCAATTCAATTATTATCGTAAAAATTATTATGAATTTATCGTAATATAAACGAAATTATTTAACCCAATAATCAAGTGATGAAGCCTTCTCTTTGTCATTCAAAAACATAATTGAGCAAAAAAGTAATTTCATTTTCAAAAGCGCGTGGGACCCAAACGCAACGAAGTCAACCATTCCACTCCAGCTTCAAAGTCAACATAACCACAAAACAATTTTGTTTTTTTTTTTTTTTTTTTTTTTTTTTAATTAAAAAAAAAAGTTTGTGCTGTTTAATGCTGGACTCAGAAAAGAAGTCCAAAACCGACTTCCAGAAGAATGGGACCCAGGCCCTTATTTGCAAATTTAACTTTTTCCCCTCTAATTTCTTTTTTTTTTGTTTTTGCCCCTTTATATATAAGTTTTCTCTCTATAACCCCTCAATTTCTGCAGAATCCTTCTTCTTCTTCTTTTTTTTAATTATGGATATTTTCTTGGACCTTAACCTTAATCCTTCTTCTTCTTATCCTAATTCCGCCATGGATGAAGCTCTTCATTCTTCTGTAAGTTCCATTCATTTTCTTCCTTTTTTTCCTTCATAATTTCTCTATAAAAAATAAGCTTTATTTGAAGAAATTTGCCCTTTTTTTTTTTCCATTTTTGAAGCAGAAAAGAGAGGTTGAAGCTGCAGAAACGAACTTGGATCAGGAAAAACTCACACTCAGCTTGGCAAATAAGGTGAACCCAATGAGTTTCTTTTCGATACGAACCGATTTGAATCCTTTTCGAGCCTAAATTGACCTGTTTTCAGATAGTAAACGAAGAATTTGGCTCGGGTTGATGGGATTTTTTTTGGGTTTTTCGGGGTTTTCAATAGTAATTTGAAGTAAGAAACATTGGGTTCGAACCAAAAAAATAGTCAAGGATTCAAATCGTCACGTACCTTTTACTTTTCGCACCGTATTGGGGTTAACCCTAATCAAAATTACGGGGTTTTCAATAGTAATTTGAAGTAAGAAACATCGGGTTTGAACCAAAAAAATAGTCGAGGATTCAAATCATCCCGTACCTTTTACTTTTTGCACCGTGTCGGGGTTTACCCTAATGGAAATTACGTGGTTTGTTATCGAGCAGGGAAGCGATTTTCGGGCGACATTGGAAGAAAAATTGGATAGAAAAATCAAAGAGAATGGGAGGTTAAGTCAGATGTTAAGAGCAATGTATGAGAAATATATGAATCTTCAAAAACAAGTGATGTATTTGGTGAACCAACAAAAGGTGCAGAGCTCAGAAATAGAAGCCGTTTCTAGGAAGAGAAGGGCTGAAGGAGAAGAAGAGTATGAGAATTTGGAAGGGATTTGCAGCTCAAGAGATGAAGACTTCAACAGGTGGCTCAAGAGGCCAAGGCTCAATGGAAACTCAAAGGTTTCTAAGGTTTTTGTGCAAAAAGATGCATCAGATCCAAGCTTGGTATGATATGTTTCTAACCCTATTTGGTTTGCATGATTCGACCAAACCCTAGCTACACGTTCTCGGAGATTACTAATTAGGGTTTTGGTTTTGGTTCGATTTTGTTTTCAACTTTACCGATTAGGGTTGTGGTCTGGGTTCAGGTTCAATAATGATTTTGTTCTCAACTTAACTGATTAGGGTTGTGGTTTGGGTTCAGGTTCGACAACGATTTTGTCTTAGACTTTGCTAATTAGGGTTTTGATTACGATTCTGGGTCAATAGCGATTTTTTTTTCAACTTTACTAATCAGGGTTTTGGTTCGAGTTCAGGTTCGATAACGCTTTTGTTTTAGACTTTGCTAATTAGGGTTTTGATTATGATTCTGGGTTGATAACGATTTTGTTTTCAACTTTACTAATTAGGGTTGTGACTCGGGTTTAGGTTCGAGGACAATTTTGTTTTTGACTTTACTAATTAGGGTTTTAGTACTAATTTTGGTTCGATAATGATTTTACTAACTAGGGTTACGATCTTGGTTCAATAACGATTTTCTTTTAAACTTTACTAATTAGGGTTTATTAGATTATCAATTTGGAACCCTTTTGATTGATTCATTTATTCATTCATTAATTAAAGAGATTAAGAAATTTAATTAAGGATTTGATTGAGAAACCCTAAATGATATGATGATATTGATGAAAAAGGTGGTGAAAGATGGGTATCAATGGAGGAAATATGGCCAAAAAGTCACTAGAGACAACCCTTCTCCAAGAGCTTATTTCAAGTGCTCCTCTGCCCCAAATTGTCCTGTCAAAAAGAAGGTAACCCTCCAAATCTTTGCCCTAAAATTGCAAAAGGACCCAACAAAACGACACAATAAAACACTAAACATTCCGATTTTCCTGTGTTTAGGTGCAAAGAAGTTTGGAAGATCCAACAATTTTGGTGGCTACTTATGAAGGAGAACACAGCCATGCTAGCCATTTTCAAACTGAGCTATCTTTAAGGTCCATCAATGGCGGCAAAGCCAGTGCCGTCCCGGTCTTAGCCACCATCAAACCATCGTGCGCCTCCGTGACCCTTGACTTGATTCACGAAGACGGGTTGTTCAAGAGTCCAAAAGATTACGCAGCGTCGGAGTCAGCAGCCTCAACGGAGGCAGCGGTTTGGCAAGAGTTTTTGGTACAACAAATGGCTTCCTCGTTGAAAAAGGATCCTGAATTTGCAGGTATCGTTGCAGGTGCCATTTCAGGGAAGGTTTTAGGAAACCAAACAAATCGAGAATAAACCCTAATCCCGAAACCCTAAATCGTGCTCTAAATTTGCTTTGTTTTTGGTACAATCTTAGCCTTTTGTGAATATGTGTTTGTTTGGATGAAACAAATTGGTTTGATCTTGGAATTATGGTTCAATTGGCAAAGATTTTAGAGACAATTTCAATCAATAAACATCAATTAGGTTAAAATGCTTCATGAATCTTCCATTGTTCTTATGTATTTTGTTGCTTTATTGCTTGATTAATACAAATTTGTTGCTATATTTAACAAATAAGTAAATATATTAATCTCTCAAATGTTCTTCTATTCAATCATGATTCAAAATAAAGTATATAAAAGTGGTATAAATTCTTACTTATTTTCTACCTTGTTTCAAATATTCAAAATGGAATAAAACCATAGTCAATAAATGCATATAGAATTAGGGTAAAACTTTAGGGTATTACTTTATAGTAAAAAGCGCTTTTTCGGTTAGCATTTTAAAAAGGAACGTTTTCTAAGAACTTTAAATTTTCAAGTTTTCACGAGCGTTTTTATAATTTCAAAACCCCTTTTTGATAGTCTAACCAAAAATTACGAAAATATTGAAAAGTGTTAGGAATGAGTGGAAAAGTTCGTCCTAAATTCATTCTATTTCATGAAATAATAGAGATACTAACTAGTTCTCGGTGTCGAGATGTACATGAAATACTTAATCTCTTCCTTTTTCGAGCTCGGGATATGAGAAGAACGAGCCGACGTCATGACGGTTTAAGAAATTTAAGTGGAAATTTCAAATTTCAAAACCTCAATATAATTCAAAGCCTTCACATAAAGTATACTTAACATTTCTCCAAAAAAATATTCAAAGAAAATGACTGAAAAAGAACCATTGAATAATATATGGGTTTTTTTCTTCATCTCCAAATTTCCATCAATAAAATAGAATTTAATTAGATCCTTATAGTTTTTAGAAATTTCAATTTAATCCCAATAATTTTATATAATATCACTAATCGTGTGTGTATATATATATATATATATATATATTTCGAGTTCAACAATATATAAAATAAACGAATTATTGGATTCAAACATCTAACCTCTTGATCGAATGTATGAGCTTAGACCAATTAAGTTGTGTTCAAACCTAAATTCTTTCAATTAAATTTTTCTAATACGAAGAGAATAAATGAATGTGTTACCAAAAAGTAATAAGACAGAGTGGAGCAAATGAGAACCGCAAAAGTTGACTGAAAAGAGAGACCTAAAGATACACTTACTCCTTAACTAGTGCGTGAAAAGGAGTTGGAAGTTTGGTAGTTTGTGAGTTCATCAATAATTGTTTGAATTCCGATTCCATTGACTTCAAATTTCTTCTCTCTTTGTTCTTTTCCCATGCTGTTCTAACACCCTTAAGCCCACCAAGTTCCCGCCCTCTCTCGACCCTTTCCTATCGCACATTCATATTATAAAAGCTTTTATAATGGGAACATAAGAAGAAAAGATTAGATTTATCCCGATGAAAGTAGGAGTAATAATAGTGTTTATAATACTACTACTACAATGGCTACTACAATGGCTATGTATAAGTGAAAACTCGAGAAATTTTATCTCGAGTGAAATTTGCCCGTGATGATCGTCGTTTTCATAATGATAATACAATGATTATATACATTGCCTACTACCAGATAACATAACAATTAAGAGATTTATAAAGGAAAGAATATGTTATATTATGTAAAACAATGAACAAGCTACTATTACAAATATTTTACACCAAATTCTGATCTAACCAAGTCCCATTTGAGGGCTTCCTCAAACAAGACTTCCTTAAACTTCACCAATCTACCATCCTACCCAGTTACTTAGTTACACAAACATGACAGCAACAATGGCTGATGAGTTCAACACCCCTAAGTTTTTTTTTTTTGTTAAGAAATAATACAATTTGGTAGAAGACTTTGATTTCGTCCGAACACAGGCTACTTATTCTACATCCTGTGCGTCTGAAACGTTCTTCTATCCAAAGATAGCAGCAATGACGATGGCATTCTTCAATCATGTGTGATGGGTTATGTGGGTTACTACTTTGGTCACATTGTATGGAGAATAAATTAGTATGTTGCAGAAATGTTTGTTAGAAATGCTCGGGATCGTTTGATGTCACTACGTTAGGTTGGAGTCTTCATCAAGATTCCTGACTCGTTTTTCGGGTTACCAATCTTCAACTTCTCCTTTTCTGCTGCTTCCTTCTGTGCTTTCTTCTTTTCGTAATCAAGCTGCTTACAGTTTTCTTCATGTGCTCGCACAAACATCCGCATGAAATTGAGCAGCGTATTAACAACTGATCATAAACAAACGCCTTGGATTTCAGTACCAAAATATATGTGCATTTTAGAAGTAATATTCATTTTAACTCTAAGTTGTTCAATAATATTAATGGTGCATTTTGATCCAATGCTCCTGATTAGTAAGAAGCTCTATCAGTCGATGAACATACCTTGCTCGAAAGGGCAACGTGCTGGATCCTCGCCGAAATAAAGAGCAAGCGCATCAGCATTTCTACCCTGAAAATACCCACAGTTCAGAGAAATTCTAATGCTGCTTTCATGATGTATAACGAAATCAAAGCAAAGAGCATCATATGTACCACATTAGAATAAAGAGACGCGAGAGACCTCACTTCGGCCTCGGCATGAGAAAGGAAGTCTTTTAAAGTCTGAATATATATCGAAGTAAACGATGAGATCAGAAACAGCTAAAAATTGGAAGAAACCACATCTTTACAAGAGGAGAAGCAACAAAAACTCATAATTTGAAGCCATTCTTAGACAAGGAAATAAATGAGTGAAAGCCAAAAAAAATGACGACCCAACCGATTAATAATACTGGAACTCAACATCGATCACAGACTAATATGAGTTTAGAACTTAACAAAAATATGCCTTAAAGCAAACTACTTTAGAACTTTACAAAAATAAAGCTATCCTTGATTAACTGTTATACAGTACCCGGCAAAAAGTTTCTGAAACGGACCCATCGTTTTCTGAATTAGACAATTCCTGAACAACCTTCTCAAGCCCTTTGCTTATGGCTTGCATTTCCTCTGCCAAATATTTCAGTTGTATCTGTATGATAACCAAACGATTAGCCTTGCCAACAAAACAACACTGGAAAGAAAGAAAGAAATGAAGTAACAATACCTTCGTAGAAATTTCCAAATGCACAAGGTCCTTTGGAAATTCTATAAGTTCTGGTAGCTTTTCAGCGATCACCTGAGGTAGATATCTCACAAATTAATATATACATGAATAAAAATTGCCGAAGAAAAAATTACTCAAAAATGGCTTTAACAGAATGAAAATTTCAATTTTATCTTCCCTCCGCCTTTTCTTTTCCATTTTCTTCCAAGGCATGCAACAAAGAGAAAAAAGGGTAACAGCATTCTACAATTTCTAATTATTGGCTCATCAATTTCCCCACCGGATATATGAGTTGAAAGATCAACGATCCAGCATATAAAATTTTCTTCCAATCGAAAAATAAACTAGATCTCAGCGGACGCCATATTTTTATAAAATGGCAGGTCACGGTAAAACTATAAGATACCCATTTCTTCAATTCAATAAGTCCACTCCACCAGCCATCCAGAACTTTTTTCGAGGGCGGGTTAAATGCTACCTTATAAAGATACGATAGTTAGATAATGATTCATCTTTGTTGCTAGATCAGAAGTTGCACATTAACTTGGAGGTAATCTGTTCTTCATTAGAAAATGCATTATGGTTCATGCTCAGAGAAGGGTTTGTTCAATATATTTTTTACTATTTACTCATATGTTGAAACTACCTTATTCTGCAGAATCAACGAAAAGAAAGTCGTGTATGCACATTACACAAATAGCATTGACATGAAATTATAGCAAATCATTTGTACTTAATGCCGGTGGGAGGGGAGTTACTAGAAAACTGGATACTATGAGTGCAAGCCTGTAAAATTATTTGACAAGCAAAATGAATAATGTATTGAACAGAACAGGAGAAGTCTACCTTACATAGATAATGCATGAGAGTCATCTTATTGTTTCTGGCTCGCGTATCAGTGAGTTTGAGGAGACTATCAAGCCGAAATCCAATAGCAGAACCTACATGAACAATGGCAAGAACTCATAAGAGCAGAACACTTGAAGTCTTGGTGATACCATTCAAAAAAATTTATGATAAAGCAGAAACTAAAGGCATGTTACAGCATAAATAAAAATATTGACAGCGTACACAATTAAAAAGGATAAAAGAGGCAGAACTAGTAAACACTTGCGCTTCATAAAAGTATATTTTAAGATTTAAAAGAGGTTGAAATTTAAAAATATTCATTACGACAATAACATATTCGTTTGAACTCAAAAATAAATACATAAACACGTGGTTTTCATTTTGTCGTCACAAATGGTGTTTTTTTAACTCTTATACTCAATTCTTAAGTTGGCATGACATTTAAATCAACGTTTGCTATGAATCTAAGTAATACTTATTGTAATAAATATTAACCTTCACTTTGGAAATGAGGCATTTATTATTAAGAGATTAACCCGGGAGTGAGGGCAAAAAAAAAAATTAGTTCTCCACTGTCCATACTTAAGATAACAAAAATTGTGATGCTATTTGCAAGGGAAAATATTATCTCACCTCTAGCCGTTCCGTGGTTCAAAGCATTACCCAACGAAAGAATAGTTTGCATTACCCTTTTCAACTTTATCGAATTTCTGATCTGACTAGCACATAGAGAAAGGGTTTAAAATGTGAAAAATGTCCAAACGACGTACCTAAATTAAGGAAATTTAAAAAGAATATCACTTGCCTCTTCAGATACCGAATTGACAGTATTCAGACTATATCTAAGGTCAGAGACCTAGAAAGTGAAAATAGTGAAATTGGTGACAAATAATATAAAAAGGAAAAAAAAAGGAAAAAGGAACGGAATAATTAAATAGGCTGTCCCCTCACCTGCAACCCGAATTGTATCTTGAAAGAAAAAACTCTTAGCTTGGCCTCAACTCGTGGGACCTTCATTAATTCTAAGAAGAACTATTGAGGAAAAAGACAGAAGCAGGTTAATTTTTTTGTAAGAAACATATTCCCAACAAAAAATTTAAGAAAGAAGTAAAGGAAGAAAAAAACTTAAAGGGGGGAGAGAGAGAGAGAGAGAGTAAAGTATTAACACACTTGTTCACATTTTCCCAAGTTGTCCTTGTCCCCAGTGTACCCCTGAACGTAAAAGAAAAAATGTCAATGTTAGAAAAGGGGCAAGGAAAATTTTCAACAAAATTATGGAAGAGATCAAGCAGACCACAAAAATTAGTGCAAACTAAATGATATAGAATATGATTCAGACCACTGAATGTAAGTTGCACAGTAGGAAATAAGTACCTTAAGTAATTCCATTTCTTCTTTTGTTGGACAAAACTTTATTAGGTTCTCAACCTGATCCACATCTAACGCCATGTCATCCAATGCAAGGACTGAACACTGACAATGATAATACCAAAACAAATTATCAGGAACTATGTAATGTGTATGATTTCCACGTCTCAATTATGTTTAGTATCTCATTCATAGATTGTTCTAAACCCTCTCTTTCACTCCAAGAAAGAAGCAAATTAATAGCTTACCATCATATCAGGCAAAGGAATCTTAACTTTAGAGAGCATAATTTCACAATTATAGGCCCGTCGAAGTTCAATCTGCCAGAACAAGTAGTTACATGAAATATAAATTGCCTTCAGTGGAAGTATATAACAATGTATCAAGGTCACAGTGTGTTAGCCACAATTTTTATATTTTAACACAATTGAAAGGCAGTCAATATTCGATAAGAAACTAATTAATCAAAACTCGGGATCTAAAAGGTAGTTCCAAGGCTAAAAATTATAAGTTCAATTGTTCCATATTGCAACAAATAAACTAACTTAAAATTGTTCCGTACCAATGAAATATTCAATGACATGTAGATTAACTATTTCAGAATAAACTTAAGAGTAAACCTACAGAGTTCAGCTGACAACACAAATCTTTTGCTATAATTGCACGGCTTCTAGTCCACATAGAAAAGGATGTATGAGATGCACCCGTCAATACCGAAATGAAGGATGGTTCACAACTTCAGAAATTGAGAAAAATCATTTTTTGCACTAACAGAATCCAATAAATGGGATTGAACTTCTTCTACAGCTAAAATTATGTCAAAAGTGGCTTGAATGTTCTGTAAAGAAACAAATGTGATAGTAAGTTAATCTCCTTGATTACCAGCTGAACTTTTTCTGGTTTTGGCCCTGAGGCTCGGCGATTTGAATTTCTACCAGAACCTCCAGACTCCGAATTTGGTGCAGCTGCAGAGAAAAGACTTTCAAGTTCGGACATGTCAAACTCCGGAGCTCTATCACAAATAAGTTAACTAAATTAACATAAGGAAACTTGTAACATATGAGAGAACAAAAATATATGGCACGTACTTGGAAGCTTCATCGTTCTTTGGTGACTCAGCCCATAAGCTTCCTTGCATGGCCCTCGTTAATTTTAACCAGTGGTAAGGCTTCAAATTGCACCTTTTAGGTTGAGACACGTTTTTGGAGTTCAAACGTCCAAGGCCTCGTCCCTTTGCAAGTAAAGCACTGGAAGGTGGTCCAGGAATAGAAGGTATGTTGCCATTATTAGTGCCAGCGTGAGACTGTGAGGAAGGAGGGGGTGCAGGTGGAGCAGGTCCCGTCGTTGAAAAACCTGAAGGAGGTGGGGCAGGTGGAGCTGACGTTACAACACCTGGACTTGAGGTGGATCCTGAATTGGCAGAAGGTGGAGGAGGAGGAGGAGGGGGGCCAGAGACATGCGTTGTTGCAGAAACATTTGGTGCACGACTAGGCAGAAGAGGAGGAGGAGGAGGAGGCGGTGCTAAAGATACATTACTAGGATCTGGGGAAGATCTAGGAGAGGGAGGAGATGGGGGAGGTGGAGGGCCAGGTACAACCTTCAAGTTCCTGACTACCGTGGTAGAACCCTGTGGTGCAGGACTAGGAGGAGGTGGTGGCGACGGTGGCCCTAAAGACATGGTACTAGAACCACAAGTCGATGAACTCAAAGATGGGGGCAAGGGTGGGGCCAGAGGTGGAGGTGGCGGTGGGGGCACCGATGTTGGCAAGACAACACTAGCGCCCAAGTTGGGGCTAGAGCATGGAGGAGGAGGATGAGGAGATAGTGGAGGGGGAGGGACAATTGACAAATTCTTTTTAGGCAACTGAGAAGAAACTAAACGATCATTAGACGAAGAAGATTGAAGAACAACTGGAATTGATGTCATTGTCGAGGACAATAGTATTGTTGTAGAAGAAGGTTGTGGTGGAGATGGGGAAAATGAACCATTCATCCTGCCAAAAGATGGAGATGTTACTAAAAACGAAGATGAATCAAGATGAGAGATGGGAGGAGAGGGAGGAGTGGGAAGACAAAATGATTGCTTGGCACAAGAACATGGACATGATCTTAATAAAGAAGAAGAGGATATCGAAGGTAAACTCTCATTGAATGAAGGTGTGGACTTCCTAAGAAAAGAGCTAGGCGTTGGTTGTAATGAAGATGGTAATAATTGACTTCTCCCTAGTGACGTGGTTTGAGACGGTTGAGAAATTGAAGGTTTAATAGGTTTCAAAGAAAGTTGGCGGAGTACAAATGGATCAGAAATGGTTGAAGTTGATGTGGTGGTAGAAGGTCTTTCTAATGTAGAACTTGGCTCCAGTGCCAGCGGGGGAGGCAAAATAGGATGCTTGCCGGGTTGAATATATTTATATGAATCTAGAGCACTTGGAGTCAAGCGATAAGATGATGGTGAAGATATTGTCGCTGGATGTATGACTTCCTTACCACTAAATTTGGAATGATCGTGGAATAATGCTGTATTGCCCGGAGCAGAAGGTGCACTCGGATATCTTAATTTTGGGGAAGGTGAACCTTGCACAGAACTAGGAAAGGAGACTGGTGTAGACATGGAAGGTTGAGGTATTCTTTGGGTAACGATTTTAGTCTGAGGTGGTAGTTCGAGAGCAACCTGCAATTCTGGGGTTTCAATCTTCGATCTCACTGATCTTTCAGTGCGATATAGTTCAGAAGACGGCTCGGATTGATTTTTTTGTATCTTCAATTGGGGACTTCTAATATTGTCTTCAGATGTCTCTGATTCCGATATTAGTTTTTCTAAAGATAAGTCAAGCAACTGGTTTCTGTCTAAAGAGTTGAAACTAATAAGTTTCTCTTGAAGAAAATTTGAAGCTGTCATTTTCTGAAGCGCAGTAAGAGCTGCTTCTGCCTTGGGGCTTAGCCATTCCACATTGCTAAAGATCTCTTGAACTCTAGCAAATGCTTCAATTGGAAGACCATCTTTCTCCTCAATATTCGGCAATTCAATTGAAATACGCGATGCGTTAGCATCCATCTCTGAGAAAAGAACCTTCATCCAAACATAACTTCTTTAGTCTTGAGAAGATGAACACAAGAAAGAGGTAATAATAATAGAAGAAAGAAGAAAGGGATGAGGGGGATGAAACAAAAATAGTAATTGAACATACCTCTGCTCTGAAATCCTTTGGAAATTGATCCTTTGCATGCCATAAGATATCGATGTCATCCCGGTTAAGCATCAAAATATTTGACCTTATAAATGCCGTATTAAACATAACTCGAAACACCATCTCCTCCCTTTCCAGATCATTGTCCAAACTTATACATTCAAAAACAACATCACCTTGGATATGGCAATGGATATCAATTTTAACTAGCTCACAATCAACCTGTAACAAAATTTGAAAGAATTACAAAAACAAAAATCCTGTAGGCTTCCCACCACAAACAAAGCCAGGAAAGTATATCCTTGCGAACTAAAATACAAATTTGTCCTTTTTTTTACCATTTAAGGTTTATAATTGGCACTTCGATGAAAGACTTGTTATATGATCCCAGCCACATTAAAACTATAAGACATTACACACACACAGAAACAGAGCAGGACAAAAAAACAGAATCTCGTTGCTCAAAACTACAATCACCCTTCGTTTTGAACAACAAAAGACGATTAATCAAGTACGACAACAGGTTTTCCAACAAGCCTTACAAGGAGCTCTAGGAACTCTGAATAGTAGTTTTGTATGGATGAACACACAACCTGGGACTAAAGAGAAACACATTTAAAAAAAAATAGTTACCAGTAAGCAGATATTTGTAAATCTTGAAAACAGTCGATACACGGAGAAAGCAATTCCCAAAAGAAATAAAAACTTTTAATAAGTTTTTTTTTTTTTTTTTATGAGAAACTAAAGCTACAAATAAGTCAGGTCAAGGGGTGGCACTCTTCTTTGGGCCGAGCTTTCTTAAAATAAAGCTCTCTAGGTCATCAAGCATTTCTGTAATGTAACAACGATTCTCTTCTCTTGGCCATGGATTAGTGCGTTCGACTTCACAAGTAATCCAACATACCACATGGAAATAATAAAAAAGGAGAGAAGGGTCTCGCCGTGACTTCTATAATTTTTGTAATAAATATAGACAAGAAATAAGGGGGCCATGTACGCTCAACCCTCTATTTAAAAGGGGAAAAAGTAGTCACCTGCTTATACTGGCGAACAAGTTTACTCCTTTTGGGTGTTGAGAACAATACTTTGGAGGTTCGATCACCAGCCATAAAGGGGTCCTGTCCATATATCCTAAATATTGGGCGGCAACCACCTTCACCATCCATATTAGGAATAAGTCTAATAATTATGCAGTCTAGAGTAAGCGCCCTGTCAAGCGGAGGCCATTCTGATCCCACATTTCTCCTTGATACATATTGAAGATACCTCAATTGCGAAGGCAATGGATTAAGAGGTGACATCAACTGCAAAAGCTCCCGAGGTGCTTGCTTGTAGATCATGTCCAAAATTTTCTGCTCCCCAGCATATTGCTTCCTATAAATCAAAAGAGCAGCCAACATGAAAGCCAAGACCGGCCATCCCCCTCGTTCACAGTGCATCAAAAGTACATTTTGTTGCATAAGTGAGAGCCAGTTTTCACAGGATCTTAAGAAGTGGTGGATCATCTCCATGGTGAGAAGAGGGCAACCTTCATAGTGTCGAGGATAGTCCATGACAGTCATATCATACATAGATAATATATTAGTGATGAGGCTTTGACTCTCCCCCTCTCGGAAATTGAACACCATGAATGAAGCATCGGTGAGACTTTCACGAAGTTGTCCCACGATACCTCCAATATAGACTTTGTATTCGTCTTCTTCCAAAACCTCCGTTGTAAAGCAGCAGTCGAAAACTGCACATACATTCACAGGTTTATCCAACGTCCCAATCATCTATAATCAAGCAAGACTACACATCCCTCCACAAGTTTCAAGGCAAAAGATTTAGAACTCCGAAAATTCATTCAATGCTCATAATTTTTTTGGGAGTTAAGGCCTGAATTTGCAGTATCTTTAAGACGAGAAAAAGTGGAACATAAACAATCCCAGGGAAGAAGAAGGCAGACACAATAAACAAAAAATCAATACATGAGAATAACTGTAACTTAAAAGGAAGGAGAAGGATAATTTGTGGACTAACCCCAAAGGGAACAATAGAATCCACTACAGGGAGCTCTGAGAAATCATAGCAAAGGGGTTGCATCTTATAACTTGAAATAGCTACTTTCAAATGGGGACGGCACAATGATTATAAAAGGCCCACAAATACAACAGCTATAGTGACTTTTAGTAACAAAATTTCATGTAAAATACCATAATGTCACTAATGATTCAGTTTAGGCAACAACGAAAACGATTACCAGAGCTAATAACCCCTTCACTACGCAGAATATGCTGTGAAATTAACGATAAAGAACGATTATGAATAATTCTGGTAAACCAAAGTCGTAGAACAGTTAACCAAAGTCGGACATACCATAAACCCTTTCGGATATCTCTAAAAGCCCGTCCGGTGGCTTCCGATAAAAGAATTTGCGAAATAAGGCCATTGTGATATTCGGCTCGAGATCCAAATAAGCATAAAACGAAGCTCCTAGAAATCAAATCCCCAATTGGAATCCGCATTACGAAGACATATTGCATCTAATTTTCAGCCTCACCGATCACCAAATTCCCTCGCAAAAGGAATAATTGCAGAAACGCCATGATTGTGTTGTATTGCAGAGTGTAAATTCCGTAAACAAAATGGAAATGGATTTTTGATTGACCTTGAAGGCAACACTTTCCCTCTCGGTGCGGCCGTCGTTGCCGTCACGTTCACACTTGACGTCTCATGGTGAAAAGAAAAAGAAGATTGACTTAACTTTCAATCAATTCAAGCTCCCATGTCCCCGCCCGAAGAAATTGAGAGAGAAATAGAGCGGAAACAAAAATTGAAATGTAGTTTAGGGTTTAGAGAAAGAATGTGGTGGAATATTCCAACAAAAAAATTTGTTAGCGAGATAAAGAAGAATTCACAAGAAAAATACTGTAAACAATGAAGAATTGGATATGGCGGTCGTTAATGGAGGATCTCAGGTTTGTCGTATCTTCTCTTTGGCGCTCTCTGTAATTTTTTTTTTTTTTAATTTTTGTTCTTTGCGTAAAAAATTAAAACAAAATGATTTGGTTAGACGAGATCTGTACTCGTGTTGCTTTTCGCACGTGCGTTCCCCATGCACATTAAATTATATGCAATATTAAATAAAATATATTTTACTGATTTAATTATAATATTTATTAAAAACTGAAACATTCGATATTATTATTATTTGTTTTTTTCCAATTTAAACTTTTGAAGATTAAATGTATATTTTTGTATTGTAATATTTATGTCGTTTCTTAGTTTGTCTTTAATATTCAATTTCAAATATGTTAATTCAATATTTTTATTATAAGTTTAGACATTAGATATTAATTTACAAAATAAATTCTCACGCTAAATATATGACGTTTTGAATCCACTCGAGATTTTGAGTTGATTAAGTTGGTGAACCGAGCAACCCAAATTGAAAATTTGGTTGAATTGTAACCCTATTTTCAAGTTGATCAGACCAAAAGAATATCAACTTTGGTGATCTTCCTCCTCGTCTACGATGTCGATCAAGAAAAATGGCAGTAAAATTTAACTATTTATTTCATGATATTGTCCTTTTTATCGAGAGTGACTAAAAAACTGACCATAACATTTGACCCACTTCTCCAATAATATTTTTATTATTATTTTCCCAGTTACAATCTATACTGAAAAGGAAGATCATCGAAATATGGAAAGCTTCTTTTTTTTTCTTAGAGACTTTGTATACGAGACTACTAGTTGTTGCTCGATCGAGGCTCGAATTTTATTGCGAACCGAAAACCTTAGCCTCATAGAATCATTAAAGTCAAGAGAGAAGCTTTTAAAGCTGCTACGATCTAGATTCTCACTTACGTTGACCTGAAGACTCTGTTACACTACTTGTCCCATCAACCAGTCAACAACATCTATAGAAATTCATCGAGCTGTGTGTTTTGGAAGTTGGAGTGACAAGCACATGTTCGGAGTGAGTATTTGTTTTTATTGCATCAAATAAGAACCTGCCTAGTTCTAGTATGATCCAAAGTTTTTATTAACTCCCGAGTTAAGTTTAAAAAGTACTATTATCGTTAGTTTTGGATACAACCGGTTAATATTTTATTTTTAAAAAATATCATTCAACTTTGTGAATGTTTGATTAATCCACCACACCTAAATGGTGTGAAAGTTATCTTATTTATAATCAAATGAATTACAAGGATATGAAAATAATAATAAATGGAAAGATACATATGATATAATAAGGCAAATATCATATATTTGCATTATAATAAAATATCAAATATAATATATATGGTAAACTATAATTTATTACTAAATATCCTTAACACCCCACCGCAAGCTAAGCGTCGGATTTAAACGAACGTGAAGCTTGAATCTGAAAAATTCAAAGAGGTTGAGAAACACTTTTCATGAAGATGCTAACAATCCGGTTCTTGGCCATCAAAAATTGCAGAGGGATCGCCGCTCAGCGGCGATGCTGCCTTGGCTTCGGCGAGAATATGTCTAACCCATGAAGAGGGATTGTCGCTTAGCGACGATGCTGCCTTGGCTCTGGTGAGAATATTTCTAACCCCAAGAAGTAGAAGGGGAAACCTAGAGCAAGGGACAAAGACAATGTTGAAGCCGGAAGATTCGCCACATTGGGCGAAGGAGCCAATTTTGGCGAGAATGGCAGTTTGAAGAGTTGCCTCATCGGGCGAAGAAGCCAATTTTGGCAGGAAGGGCGGCGGCAACTTGGTTGGCGAATAGGCCAGTGCGGCACCCAGATCCCAAAGGTAAATCTCTGCAAAAGGTTGATAGGTTTAAGTTAGGGTTTATGTGAAGGATGAAGATTGATTGGGAAGAAAATGAGAGAGACTATATTGGCCAAGGAGAAAACCGATTGGGTTGGAAAAGGTGAGGTTGTATGTACAAAGTATGACGAAAGGTGATTTGGAGGTCAATAGGGTGGAGCCAAAGAGTAATCAATCGGCTCCAACTATGGCAGCTATGAAGACTGCCCCTGCGGCGTCAAAACCAGCCGGGGTGGTGGAGAAGAAGATTAGAGGATTCAAAAGCCATTGAAAAGAAAGGATCGGAGTTGATAAACCGAGAGGGCTCTGATACCATGTGAATGTTTGATTAATCCACCACACCTAAATGGTTTGAAAATTATCTTATTTATAATCAAATGAATTACAAGGATATGAAAATAATAATAAATGGAAAGATACCTATGATAATTAGGCAAATATCAAATATTTGCATTATAATAAAATATCAAATATAATATATATGGTAAACTATAATTTATTACTAAATATCTTTAACAAACTTTTAAAAGCGTTTTAAAACTTAACATCGGTATATACAGAAACTATTAATACTGTATTTACAAAAATATATTTGAGCCCTAAAAAATAATATTAAACCCTAAAAAAATAATTACACGGAAAATTCAATAATAATTTTAAAATGAAATATTAATAATTCATCTTTTGAATTTTAAAATTACTATTAATTTTTTAAAAAATTAACGAGTACATAAATATTTTTATTAATTTAATAAATAATAACTTTATACACACGAAATAATTATTTTTGATATATGGACTCTGGACAAAGATTTTAAAAGTTAAATCTGTAGAAAGAATATTTTAATATTTAAAAGGCAAAATTGAAAAACAAAATAAAGGAAATGTAAGAAATATCATATTAGATAAATAAAAAAACAAAAAAAGAAAATTTTAATTTAAGAAACTTGAATTGGAGGGAATTTTGAAATGTAACAAATCGAGCGCACAGAAATTATTGAGTCAATTCAATTCCATTATCGGTCATCAATATCAGATTAGAAATCATAAATTCCTTACAATTATTGAGACCCGATTCTTCATTATCAAAGCCGACGATGTCATTGAATTCTTTAATGAAGCTTTAAGAAATCTCGTGAATCGCAGACCAATCCAACACGCCATTAATATTCTCACTCTCTGCAATTCGAGAAGCCTTTCAGTTTCTTCTCTGTCACTTTGTAATCGAATTTAATATCCTCTCTGCCCCTTTACTGATTCGAAGTAATCACATTCTCTTATGAGTTCACTCTTTAAATCCCACGAAGTTTCAGATTCCTGCAATTCGACGGGGCGTCTCTTGCGCGTGGTTGATATTCTCCGGGAAGAAGACGGCGACGGCGACGGTTTTTTCGGCGATTTTGGAATGTCTGATGCTGGAGAGCGTCTGGCGGATGAGTCGGTGACCGTTCATTGTTTGTCACCACGACGGATTGTTGCTCGGTGGGTGGCTTCGTTCCGGCGACCGAAGCGGAGGAGAGCGGCGACGGAGGTTAATAGAGAGAAAGAAAGTGGAGATTCCGATGATCGGTTGGTGTGTAGTAGGTGCGCGAGGAATGGAGTTGACAGCGGCGCTTCGTCGTCTTCAGCGACGGAGATTGCAGGGCCTGGTGAGTGAGTATGATTGAAATGATCTGTGATTGCGATTTTAAGCGATTGAATGTTCTTTTTTATATCGAAACTATTTCGAATTTGGAATGCTACTGTATTTCATCGATGTTTAATTGGGTTGATTGAAACTATAATCAAAACGATTAGGATCTGAAGAAATGGTAATTGTGTAATGCCGAATCAGACAAATCTGTATGCGGACGTTGAAATTTAAGAAGTCCAACAATCTGGAATAGTTATAGAGTTCATAAGATCTCAAAAACTAAGATCAAGTGGCTGTATGTTCATCCATAAACACGAACATTCCTATATCCAATAGGTAAGATTTGTAAGAAAAGAACTAAGATCAATCGACTATAAATATCGAATTTCTTAAGAGTTTGAACTTTCTACATCTCTATTTCGTGGATGTTTTCTCCAATGTTTCAATCTTGACTGTGTTCTTAAAATTCACAGGACTGATTAGGAAAGACGATACCTCATTCAACTTGGGAGTTGGGTGTAGTTTGTTGTATCTTGTTCTTGCAAGTAAAAATGAGCTTTCGAAGATGGTAGATTTGCGGAGACAAATGGAACTTTTTCTTCAAGATATCAAAGAAGAGATGGGAAGAAAGAACAATCCCTTTGAGCCATTCCACTTGAATACAGATATGGCGTGTTCTTCTACTGATTGCCAAGACGGTCCTTGCTCGACCAGCCAGCGTTCTTATCAACAAGATTTTTCATCTCAAATTTTATCTGATGCACAATCAAATATACCAAATTATCACCAGAAGTCATGTCTGCACGAACAAGGGGAACGTCAGGAACGGATCGACGAACTGGAATCTGAGTTCGAGGCCGAGTTGGAACGCTTGCAGCTCCATTTGGAAGTTGAAAGTTCTTCTGGACGGATAGAGCAGCTAAAAATTCAGGTATATGGGAACGTACTAAAACTTCTAGATTACTTTTGCTTTTTAAGTTTGATTTGATGGAAATGAAACTGGTTGGTTTGGAAATGCTCGCTCTTATAGTTGTTGCAGTCTTCACATGATTGAGAATATCTTTACTGGTTTTCCAATGTCTTGGTTTGATCACATTACTTATGACAAGAAACATCTTAGATCTATGGGAGTTCATGATCACACGTCCTACATGAAAGTTCAAAAATTAATAGTGGGTGGTTTTCTAACCTCCAACATTCGTTCGTTCTTAATAGTTCAAGTTCACTACTAGTAGATATTGTTTTCTTTGGACTTTCTCTTTCGGGTTCTCTTTGGACTTTCTCTTATGGGTTTTCTCTCAAGGTTTTTAAAACGCGTCTGCTAGGGAGAGGTTTCTACACCCTTATAAAGGATGTTTCGTTTTCTTTCCTAACCGATGTGAGATCGCACAATCCACCCTCTTTCAGGACCCAGCGTCCTCGCTGACACTTGTTCCATTCTCCAATCAATGTAGGACCCCCCCAATCCACCCCCTTCGGGGCCCAGCGTCCTTGGTGGCACACCGCCACGTGTCCACCCCCTTTGGGGCTTAGCTTCCTTGTTGGCTGACACTTGTTCCATTCTCCAATCAATGTAGGACCCCCCCAATCCACCCCCTTCGGGGCCCAGCGTCCTTGGTGGCACACCGCCACGTGTCCACCCCCTTTGGGGCTTAGCTTCCTTGTTGGCTGACACTTGTTCCATTCTCCAATCAATGTAGGACCCCCCCAATCCACCCCCTTCGGGGCCCAGCGTCCTTGGTGGCACACCGCCACGTGTCCACCCCCTTTGGGGCTTAGCTTCCTTGTTGGCTGACACTTGTTCCATTCTCCAATCAATGTAGGACCCCCCCAATCCACCCCCTTCGGGGCCCAGCGTCCTTGGTGGCACACCGCCACGTGTCCACCCCCTTTGGGGCTTAGCTTCCTTGTTGGCACATTGCTCATTGTCTAACTCTAATACCTTTTGTAATAGCCCAAGTTTACCGCTAGTAGATATCGTCTTCTTTGGGTTTTTTCTTTCGAGCTTCTCCTCAAGGTTTTTAAAACACGTCTTTTAAGGAGAGGTTTCTGTTGGATGATGGAAGTCCCACATCGGCTAATTTAGGGAATGATCATGGGTTTATAAGTGAGGAATACTAACTCCATTGATATGAGGTCTTTTGGGGAAGCCCAAAGCAAATCCATGAGAGTTTATGCTCAAAGTAGACAATATCATACCATTGTGGAGAGTCGTGTTCGTCTAACCGTTTCCACACCTTTATAAATGATGTTTCGTTCTCCTCTCCAACCGATGTGGGATCTCACAATTTACTTTATTCCTAACCAGATATAAAGGGAGGAATATCTGTGTTCTGTTGTATATTATGTTCTTGATTGCAAGTTTTGACAAACTGGGTTATATGTAAAATGACAGACTGCAAAGAACACGGACTCTACTAGAAGTTGCTGTATTAGTTCTGGTGAAGTGATTGATCTCCAAGAAGATGGCACTAACAGGCAACATGGAGTTCCTCCTGTAGAACTCGAAAGAAAGTTGCACGAGCTGCTCAAAGCTAGACAGGAAGAACGAATAAAAGAACTTGAAGGCGCTTTAGAATGTGTCAAGCAGGAAGTTATTGAAAAAGAATCTGAGGTTTCTTGGTGGAAGGAAACTGCAAAAGTCATTTCTAAGCACATTCCAGCTCATTCACGACTTAAACTTGCTTCTCAACATGATCAGCTTCAGCAACTTCGGTAAGCATCCTTCTACACTTTACAATAGGCTTTAAGAAAGATTGTTACTAAAATGATAACTGATGCTTTAGATACAAGCCAATCAAGTCTTTGTGATATGCTTACTAGGGGAAATTTTCTAGTACTATGGGCTTCCTTTGTTTACTTTATGGTGAGGAGTGTTCGTACTCTCATAGTACCTGAAGTCAAAACATAGTTGTACGAGAAGGAGTGTTGTTCCAAATTTACGCTGGACTACATGAACTTTTTGGATAAATATCTTTGAGTATCGTTTTTGTGATCATGTGTCGGATACTCGTTTGCTTTCCTCGTGTCTTGGGTTTCTAAGAAATAGCATGTCAAAATCTTTGTGTCTGTGCTTCCTCATAAATGTCATTACACCACGTTTATTTGTCTAAGTATGTTACGCTATTTTGAGAAACCACGGTTGAGGACTATTGAGAGGTGTAGTCCTACATTGGCTACTTAAGAGGAAGATCATAGGTGTATACATATGGAACACTACTCTATTGTTACGAGGTCTTTTAGGAAACTAAAATTAAAGCCACGAGAGTTTATACTCAATTTGGACCATATATCATTCTTGAGATCCGTGATTCTTATTTACTCCTTTTAGATTACTAGCGGGATTCAAATCAAATCTACCATAGTCAAAAGGAAATCTGGAATAAGATCTATTGGATGATGTTTGAATTATGTTCGTTTAACCAAAAATGTCAGGTTCCAATAATGATGAAAAGGATGCAAAACATGCCGAAAGCAGCAGCTCTGTGGTTACTTTATTTTGAAGATGCGCACCAACGACGAACAGAGTTGAAGAACAGTCCCATTCAAACATCACATCATATTCCTTCTTATCTGAACTTGGTAGAGTGTCCCATTTCAAATTCTCTTGCTTATTATATTTTGACAAATCCTTCCCTAAGTCTGAATTATTTTGAATTTTTTTTTTGTCACGTTTGGATCAAAATTAGTCTAGGCTACTTATTAAAAAAAAATGTGGTAAGATATAATATTTGAAAAATATATTATAATAATTAGTTATGAAATATATTTTAGATATTATATCTTAATATTTTTTCATTTATGATTTGATTAGTAGTATATTTTATTTTATTTTTTATATTTAATTAGTTTATATTTTTCTGATCTATAGGTATAAATTGGTAGCTTGTATCCTATTTAAATATTATAAATAGACCCAATTCTATTTCTCATTCTTAATTTCAGTAGTCAAATTTAAATTTGATTTAATCCTTTTAAGAGTTTTATAGATAATTAGTGGGGTTAAAGAAATTTTAATATAATTGATATTTTATTTTTATTTATTTATTTATTTTTGTGGTTGTTATTTGGGATGAGCCACAAAAAAAATGTAATGAACACCTCCATGGCTCCACAATTCCACTTCAACATCATAAGCCTTTGAATTTTTAACAATTTAAAAACAAAAACATCATGATCCTTCTTTCTACTAATAATAATAATTATTATTTTTTAATTACAAATTTAACCTCTTTAATTTTAAGATTTTTTTAGTGTCTAATAAATTTGAGTTCTTTCTTGTTTTATATTTTTTTTATTTGTATATAGGAATTAGTGTATTTTAATATTTTATTGACTGAAAATTATTGTGACTTATAATTGATTTAATATCAATGATTTTAAACGATACTAGTTTTAAAATTTATTATAATTATATGAAATAAAGTTAGAACATTTGAAAATAACAAAATAGTACTTTAGAAATATTGAATGTAACATTTGTTTAAAATTGGAAACAAACGGATTGGTATGAAGTTACTTAAATAATAATCGCTAAATTAATAATTATATCTTTAAACTTTGCGTCTAAAAAATATACTTACGAGTATCTTTAAACTTAATAAAAATTCTTTAATGCCTTTCAATTTTTTTAAAAAATTAAAAAATATAATTTTCTTCCTATTTTATTTAAAAAAATATTCATAAAATCTTAATATTAACATTAACCTATCTCTATAAAAAAAATAGAAAAAGGTTTATACGGTAAAAAAATGTATATCCATGTCTTATAAATTATTTCAAATTTTTTTAATATTAGTATGAAATATTTATTGGTATTTTTGAAACATAATACTAACAATAAGATTATTTTTTAATTTTTTTTTAGAAAATTTAAGATTATTAATAAAATTTTAAAAAACGTAAATGTGTTTTCTTGAAAATTCAAAAATATTTTTGAAATAAAATATTAATCATTTTCATCACTGAGGACAATAATATTTTTTTAACATTTAAAGGTATTTTTTAAGGATATTTTTGGGATTTATTTGAAATCAAATTGAAACTTTTAAAAATTTAGAGATATTTGTTTAGATAAAAGTGCCAAATAGATGGATATTATTATTAATTTAATCTAATAATAATAATAATAATAAAAGGGTTAGAAAAATGTTATTACAAAAAAAGTGATAGGTTTTTGACACAGATCATCTAAATAAAATTATATCTAAAAATATTTTTCCAAACAATCTCGACCGTCAATAATACAATAAATAAAGCGACGGTGGAGATCGTTTATTCACCCGAATAAATGGAAAAGGAAAATATCAGTGGAAACCCTAATTGGCAAATACGTGTCCGGATAAAATAGACGATATAAATTGCTCTCGTCCTCTTGACTCGTATTCTCCTCCTTCCTCCCGCTTTCCTTCCGTTTCCACCGAAATCCCACTGTACAACACACAAGAAAAAGCTCGGAAGCTGTAGAAGTGCGAAATCTTCAGCCATGTCGGACGAGGAGCACCACTTTGAATCCAAGGCCGACGCCGGAGCCTCCAAAACCTACCCTCAACAGGCCGGAACCATCCGGAAGAACGGCTACATCGTCATCAAGAACCGTCCATGCAAGGTGATTTGTTGTTTTTGTGTAATGATTTGTTGTGTTTGTTGCGATGATTTGGTTTTCTCGTTGTTTCGATCGTCCGGTGTAATCTTTTGTGGTGTTTAGGGTTGGGTTTGGGTCGGGCGCTTTAGATCTTTGGTTGATTTGAAAATTTTATTTCGCTTGATAATTGATTGTTATAGATTCTGTGCGATTTATCGTATATTACATAGCGTAGATGGTGAGAATTGTCCCAAGTGTTGGATTTGGGAAAATGGAAAAATCTGAAATTACCATTATTGATCATATGGATCAATATTTGTCGAGAGATCCGAGGGTTGTAATTATGATTTCACAGAGTTTCTTGATGGTTTAGTTTTGTTCGTTCAACGAATAACAGTGATTTTTCTCCTCAACTCTGAGAGCACGCTGGTGTTTACACTGCAGTTGTTATTGAATCCCGGAGATTAATTTCCTCAGTGTCATATTTCCCATATTTGATGTTTCCTTGTCCTGAAGCGCGAGGGTGCGTTTGTGTTTATTGAGACTGTTATTGCTACCTGATAATAATTAGTGAAAAAGTCTATCCGAAGCTCCTAGAAGGCTAATTGAATAGTGCTTCCAAATTATACTTTTAGGCATTAAAGTAGAATTGCCTCTAGCCTTCCTTATTTGTAAGGCTACTTTCTATGCTACGTCTCTGTGTTTAAATCTCAGTATGTTGGTTTTTTTCCCTCTGGTTCGTTTGGTAATTCAGGTGGTTGAGGTTTCAACTTCTAAGACTGGCAAGCACGGGCATGCTAAGTGTCACTTCGTCGGAATTGACATCTTCACTGCCAAGAAGCTTGAAGATATCGTTCCATCATCCCACAATTGTGATGTAAGGAGTGTATTATATAGCTTGCGTTCATTCACCCGGTTTATATCCGTTCCACTAATGGTTCTTATTTCATGCTTTGTAGGTGCCTCATGTTAATCGTACTGATTATCAGCTGATTGATATCTCTGAGGATGGATTTGTGAGTAATTTGGTTACATGAGATTGTTTGATTTAAATTTGTCTTACCGACTTCAAGAAACTTAGTTATTTCTGATGTTAATTATATTTGTCTATATGTATATAGTTCAATGTGTTTTTATAATTAATTATAGAGGTGAATCTCCTTGGCTTGGTGTCTCTACTTCAATTCATAGATAAGCAACCGTAGATAGAAGCAATGAATCATTCATACATGCTGCAGCTTGTCGTGTAAAGCATTTTATCTCGATTCATGTTGTATTCTTTGCTGCAGGTGAGTCTTTTGACTGACAATGGTAACACCAAGGATGATTTGAGGCTCCCAACTGATGATAACCTGCTCTCTCAGGTAAAGTCACATATGAAACCTTACCATGGCTAGACGGATTCTCCGTTCAAAATTCAAGTTATTCGAGTAGATCTCATACCCTAATTTTGTATTATCATCTAGCTCATTTCCATTTTCTGTTAGAAGGTACCTGATTCCTTCTGTTCCCCGTATAATATAATATTCTCTGTCCTTGGGATATTTTTAAGATATGGTCATGTGGGTTTATTCTTAATATTATTCCATTTTTGTGTTGATATCTATTTTAATACATACGAACTGAATCCGTTGTTTGTATCCACAGATTAAGGATGGATTTGCTGAAGGAAAGGACCTTGTCGTGTCGGTGATGTCTGCCATGGGAGAGGAACAAATTTGTGCCTTGAAGGATATCGGCCCGAAGAACTAGCTTTGCTTCAAACAAAGTGAAGTTGTGGTCATCAACTGCTTTAGTAGCTGAATCATCCCTCGATTGATGAATCTTTGAACGATGATAAAATTAATGACTTTGTATCTGTTAACGCTTCAATCTTCACCTTCTTCTGGCCAAGGTTGTAAGATTGGTTCGTGCATCATTACTGTGTTTTATGTTGTGTTATTTTATGATATTGGGTGTAATGTTATTGGGTTTTTGGTTGCTTATTTTGATAATCGAAGTCAAATAATTTTTGCGAATGCAGCTAGCTCTATAATCAATCGGTAGAGACACAAGTTTACTTTGAAAACTGTAGTGGCGTTCAGTGGTTTGGGTCGGGTCGGGTCGGGTCCGGACATTTTTTTTTTAAGATTGTGAAATTTTTCATCCCAAAGGTTGGTTCATTCTTTTCAATTTTATTTTTATTTTGTTTTTCATAAACCTTAGTAAAATATCTATTTATTTATTTTGTTTTAATAAATGCAAAATGTCATTTAAAATGATTTTTATTTATTTTTAAATATATAACTAAATAAATAGTTAAGTTAAGAATAACTAAATAAATCAATAATATTTATGAAGTTAAATTGGGTTGATGAAGGAATTTCTTTCGGTTGAAAGTCCGTTTATACTTTTAAAATTAGGCTTTTGACCTTCAATAATGTCGGCTGTTGTTTTTGTTGTAGAAAAAAATATTTTCAAACTACAAAAGAAAAGAAAATATTATTTAATCGTTGAATTCATACCATTCTTTATTTGGTATGAGGAGTGTTTAGATAATGCGGTGACACGTGAAGGCCACTGACTTGCGGGTATTTCAAAGCTTTCCCCATTAAACCTAACTTCTTTATTCAGTTCACAAACTAATTATCTAATTATGATTAAAGACATCTAATTATTTCCATAATTTCAAATTTTAAGATAGAAGCTACATATTTATTATTCTTTTTTAAATTACAATATTAATTATTACCCTTTTCAGCTTATTAAGTTGAGAATTTGTTAAAATTTTAGAAATTTATTAGATAATTTCTAAATTAAAAACTATTAACCCAAGGTTTAAATTACTAAAAAAAGTAGTTGTAATTTATCTTTTTATTCATTCTCCCACCCGCCACCAAAACAGGCCAAGGCATTAAAGAACAAATAATAAGTAAAAGAAAAAGAAAAAGAAAATTCGTTCCCACTCAACCGTACACTTCTAAATTGGAATTCCGCGTGGGGCCTCGTCACTCGTCGCTCCAAAAAAAAAATTCCTCAACCAAACACTCTAGCCAATCACTCCGCGCCAAATCACCCCTTCGCCGGCAACGGCAGCCGGATCCGTCCACCGCCGCCATCCACTTCTCTTCTTCCTTAACTTTAAAGCCATTTCCCCTTTCGCTTCACCAATAATTCACTGTCTCAGAGCTTTTCACGTGTATTTCATTTAGGCTTCAGTGCACTTTCAGCCCTTCTCCACCGCAGCCACAAGTTTCCGAGCGCTGACATTTTTCGTAATCCTCTCGTATTTCAAAGCTCTGACTTGAACAACAAATTATTGTCATAGCTGAGTTGAATCGTGCAGAGGTCAGCCCTTTTATTTTGATCGATTTTAATTTTCATGCCGTCCTTTTCTCCTTTTTTCTATGTGATTGGTGAACGCACATCATTATGAGGTGTAGACTTTCCCTGTTTAGTTGTTGATTTTTCAATGATAATGTGAAATTTCAACTGCTTTTTTTTTGTTAGTATTTATAGTAATCGTTCACTTATTTATATTTATAACCTTGCATTTTCGTTCTTTGATTATTGAGGCTGACAATTTTGTCTTCACCATGCTGTTTCTTGGTCTGTTTGTTCTGATATTGGCTAAAGAAGCCATGGTGGATGTTAATTGTAACCCCGATTTGGCTTCGAATAAACTATCACTTGATGAAATTAGAGATTCTTTGATCAGACAAGAGGATACTATTGTTTTCTGTCTCATTGAGAGAGCCAAGTTTCCTCTTAATCCAAAGCTGTACCATCGTAATCATGGATTTACTGGTTCTTTGGTTGAGTTCATTGTGAGAGAAACCGAGGCCATTCAAGCTAAGGTAAATTAACGCTTGTTCCTTTGAGTTGCATACTTGCTTTAGCCTATGTTCATCTCTTTGCTTTGAAGCCTTTAACATACTTCTGAAAATGTTTAGATCCTTTGGCCGTTGGCTATTTGGATTTGGCTGACTTGGTTGGTCGTAGAAGTGCTGCATAAAGGCTTCGTGAGCCTCATTCAAACAATATTGGGAAAGTAAATTGAAATTTTGGCGTCTCAAATGGCGAAATTTGAGAAGATAAAGAACTTGTTGTGTATTTCTTTCTTCATTCTATGTTCTGTTTCTTGTATTTGTTAGATGGGAGGTAGGCCTCAGATCACACGTTGGTTGGAAAGGAGAACGAAACATTTCTTGTAAGGGTGTGAAAACCTCTCCCTAGCATGTGTTTTAAAATCGTTAGGCTGACTACGATACGTAACGGGTCAAAGCGGACAATATTTGCTAATGTTGGGCCTGAGTTATTACAAATGGTATCAAAGCTAGACACTGGGCGATGACTAGCGAGGATGTTAGCCTCCAAGGCGGATGAATTGTGAGATTCACATCCGATGGAGTAGGGAACGAAACATTCCTTATAAGAATGTGGAAACCTCTCCCTAGCAGACACGTTTTAAAATCGTGAGGCTGACAAGCCAAAGCCGACAATATTTGCTAACGGAGAGCTTGAGCTGTTACAAATGGTATCAAAGCTAGACACTGGGAGATGTGTCGGCAAGGACGCTGGCCTCCAAGGGGGTGGATTGTGAGATTCACATCCGATGGAGTGGGGAACGAAACATTCCTTATAAGGGTGTGGAAACCTCTCCCTAGCAGATGCGTTTTAAATTCATGAGGCTGATGATATTACATACGGGCCAAATCCGACAATATTTGCTAACAGTGAGCTTGAGCTGTCAGTGATATTAGAGTTAGACAGCCGGTGATGTGCCAACGAATATGCTGGCCCCCAAGGAAGGTGGATTGTGAGATCCCACATCGGTTAGAGAAGGGAACGAAACATTTCTTATAAGGGTGTAAAAACCTCTCCCTAACATACGTTTTAAAATCGTAAGACTGACAGCCATACGCAGCAGGTCAAAACGACAAATATGGATATAATTCCACAAGAAAGAGCAGTTCTAGTCTGGGATGTTTTTCTTTTTGGTTCTTTTGTTATTCTTGATCTTCTGGTTCAGTTTGAAATTTCTTTCTTCTATCTGTTTCGATTTTGATGAACAGGCCGGTAGATATGAGAATCCTGAAGAAAATGCATTCTTCCCAGAACATTTGCCTCGTCCTTTGGTGCACCCTCACAAGTATCCAAAGGTGAGAGATCGTTTAACAAGTTCTTAAGTTTTTGAACTTTGCCTCTTCTGTTTGTGACCTGAATACATTCATGTTTCCAGGTTTTGCATCCTTCAGGTGCTTCAATTAATATGAACAAACCCATATGGGATTTCTATTTCAATAAATTCTTACCATTGTTGGTTGCCGATGGCGACGATGGAAATTATGCAGCCACTGCTGCTAGTGATCTTGCCTGTTTGCAGGTAAAAACCCTTTGTAAACTAGCTATCACTTTTAAGTTCATAATGGCAATGCAACCATGTCGGATTTATTTCTTACACGTGCCACGATTCGACTGAATCTCAGGCACTTTCAAGGAGGATTCACTGTGGAAAATACGTAGCTGAGGTGAAGTTTAGGGACGCCCCCCATGAATACGAGCCTCCTATTCGCTCTCAGGTATGGTAAATTTAGTCGGGTTGTCATTTACTTTAGTTCTCGGTGAAATAAAATAGAAAAAGAAGTAAATTCCTTTCGAGTTTCACCTTCATCTTTCTGTGCACTCGTTTTAGGCGAGGCCTATTCCGTGGCCCATTCTTATTAGGTTACGGTAAGTTCATGAAAGACTACCTTAAGAATGAATGAACATGACCTTTCGTATTCTAGAATTGAAGCGTTTGAATAGTTATTTACATCTGAAACCAATTTAATTGACTGTTCTTTCAGGAAAGAGATAGTTTGATGAAGTTATTAACATTTGAGGCCGTGGAAGAGATGGTGAGGAAGAGAGTAGAGAAGAAGGCTAGGGTGTTTGGGCAAGAAGTCACCCTCAACAACACAATTGATGGGGGAAAGTATAAGATCGATCCATTGCTCGCGGCTCGCCTTTACGACGAATGGGTAATGCCTCTCACGAAGGAAGTCGAAGTCGAATACCTTCTACGTCGTCTTGAATGATTCTATCCAATGACCATAAATAAATAACAAGATCAACCAATATTTATGACCGTAATCTTATCATTTATATAATTTATTCAGATTCTATCTAATGACCTTATAGAAATAACAAGATCAACTAAGATTTTTTTGAAGATTTGTGACGGTAATCCTATCATATATATAATTTATTCTAAAAATTCTATAATCACTAGTTGAGTTATGTTTAGAACACAACCAACCGAGATTTTTTAAAGATTTATGACGGTAATCTTATCATTTATATAATTTATTTTCTGAAAAACTTTAATCACTAATTAAGTTAGGTTTTGATCGTCAAATTATTTTAAGATTGTGCATGCCTTTGATTTATATATTTTTTTTTTTTATTGTGAATCGACTTTGGCACAAATTAGTTAAAACCAAATCACTCATAGTTATATTTAAGTTGATTGTAAAATCTCAAATCCACCACTAGTCAATAGTGTTCGTTCTGGTCCGTATGTATTGTTGTCAGCCTCACAGTTTTAAAAAGTTTTAAAACTGAGAGAAGTTTCTATACCTTTATAAGAAATTCCCTCTCCAATCGAGGTGGGATCTCACAATTCACCCCCTTTGGACGCCCAACATACTCGCTAGCGCACCACCTAGTGTATAGCTCTGGTACAATTTTGTAAAAATCAAGCTTATTGCTAGTAGATATTATCCGCTCTTGCCCATTACATATCACAATCAACCTTGATTTAAAAACGCGTTTATTAAGGAAAGATTTTCGCACTCTTAGAATCCTCTCTCCAATCAATGTGAGATTTATTGATAATTGAACAATGAATTAAGAAAATTTAACTACTGCTAGCATTGATGCACAAATCCAAGTAAGTGAAATTCTTGATGATCAACACGTAATTCAACGACACATTGATGTGACATTTGACACACACTAAGATACTTAAAGAGAAATTAAAATGTAGTAAACTTTTAAGTTTAAGGTGTGAGGATTGAGTTATCAAGGACGTTTAAGTGAACTCCTTTTTCCAACGAGACTCATTTGCCCGCTCACGTGGACCGGACTTGGTTGAGGTAGGCTTTTAAGTCTCGTGGTCCAATAGTCTCTTTACTCGACCCCAATCTTGCCCCAAGTTCTACATATCCCTGTTTGGTATATAGTTATCCTTAATTTTTTTAATTTACTCTATTTCCAAAATCACCCCTAACATTAATTATATATTAAAATAAAATAATATTGATGTGAAACTCTTTAATTTATTTAATCATATAGTTGAAGTAATAGAAAATATTATAATCTTAACAAATACTCCCAAATTTAAACCCCTAAATTCACATAATGCGCGCGCAAAAAAGAAAAAATAATAATAATAAATAAATGGGAGGCCTAAATTTTTATTTTATTTTTAGGTCCTCCACATTTGTCGTAATTACGAGAAATCCCGGTTCCCAACCAAACTCAGGCTTGGTGAAAATTTACAGTTAGGACCCTCTTCGTTCTTCACATTTACCATTCATACATACTTCCAGTCTCCCAGCTTCATNAGTTAGGTTTTGATCGTCAAATTATTTTAAGATTGTGCATGCCTTTGATTTATATATTTTTTTTTTTTATTGTGAATCGACTTTGGCACAAATTAGTTAAAACCAAATCACTCATAGTTATATTTAAGTTGATTGTAAAATCTCAAATCCACCACTAGTCAATAGTGTTCGTTCTGGTCCGTATGTATTGTTGTCAGCCTCACAGTTTTAAAANAGTTAGGTTTTGATCGTCAAATTATTTTAAGATTGTGCATGCCTTTGATTTATATATTTTTTTTTTTATTGTGAATCGACTTTGGCACAAATTAGTTAAAACCAAATCACTCATAGTTATATTTAAGTTGATTGTAAAATCTCAAATCCACCACTAGTCAATAGTGTTCGTTCTGGTCCGTATTTATATTTAAGTTGATTGTAAAATCTCAAATCCACCACTAGTCAATAGTGTTCGTTCTGGTCCGTATGTATTGTTGTCAGCCTCACAGTTTTAAAAAGTTTTAAAACTGAGAGAAGTTTCTATACCTTTATAAGAAATTCCCTCTCCAATCGAGGTGGGATCTCACAATTCACCCCCTTTGGACGCCCAACATACTCGCTAGCGCACCACCTAGTGTATAGCTCTGGTACAATTTTGTAAAAATCAAGCTTATTGCTAGTAGATATTATCCGCTCTTGCCCATTACATATCACAATCAACCTTGATTTAAAAACGCGTTTATTAAGGAAAGATTTTCGCACTCTTAGAATCCTCTCTCCAATCAATGTGAGATTTATTGATAATTGAACAATGAATTAAGAAAATTTAACTACTGCTAGCATTGATGCACAAATCCAAGTAAGTGAAATTCTTGATGATCAACACGTAATTCAACGACACATTGATGTGACATTTGACACACACTAAGATACTTAAAGAGAAATTAAAATGTAGTAAACTTTTAAGTTTAAGGTGTGAGGATTGAGTTATCAAGGACGTTTAAGTGAACTCCTTTTTCCAACGAGACTCATTTGCCCGCTCACGTGGACCGGACTTGGTTGAGGTAGGCTTTTAAGTCTCGTGGTCCAATAGTCTCTTTACTCGACCCCAATCTTGCCCCAAGTTCTACATATCCCTGTTTGGTATATAGTTATCCTTAATTTTTTTAATTTACTCTATTTCCAAAATCACCCCTAACATTAATTATATATTAAAATAAAATAATATTGATGTGAAACTCTTTAATTTATTTAATCATATAGTTGAAGTAATAGAAAATATTATAATCTTAACAAATACTCCCAAATTTAAACCCCTAAATTCACATAATGCGCGCGCAAAAAAGAAAAAATAATAATAATAAATAAATGGGAGGCCTAAATTTTTATTTTATTTTTAGGTCCTCCACATTTGTCGTAATTACGAGAAATCCCGGTTCCCAACCAAACTCAGGCTTGGTGAAAATTTACAGTTAGGACCCTCTTCGTTCTTCACATTTACCATTCATACATACTTCCAGTCTCCCAGCTTCATTTCCCTCGCAGTGTTCTCGAAAGGATGCATGAGTCTTTTTTGTATCCCCTCGCCGTACTGTCATAATTCAAAGGTCTCTCTCTCTCTTTCATTCCTCAGCTTTCTTCGTGAATGCCAAATTCTCAGGACGATTGACGCTAATTTAGTCCGTTTCTCTCGCAGTTTCTTGCTTCGACAGCATAGAGAGATCGTCTTCTCTCGGAAACTGGCGTTTGACTTGAGCGAGGACCGACGACATTGCGTGGATGCTCCATTTTGATCTTGCTTGGAACGTATAAAGCTTGTGGAGTCGTCGGAGGAAGTGGCTTAGGGTTTAATCTCGAAGGTACTTGAATCTCTAACCTGTGTGATCGCGTGGTGGTCAGTTTGATTAGTTACGAGAGTATCGGCTTTTTGCTGTTTTCGTTTAGGTATGGTGAAGTGTTGAGTGTGTGTTTTGAGCATCGTAGTGTGAGGATTTTAGTTATTTTTTAATTTTTTTCATTTGCGGAGTTCAGTGAGTGTAGCGTGTATGTGGACCGGTAGTGGTTAGCAGTTTCGCTTTTACTTTGGGTTTTACCTTGTGAGAAATGAAAAATGATCATTCTATGGATTTGGAAATGGAGCGGAAAGATAGGCTAGTTAAAATCCCCGAATCTTCTTCTGCTATTACTTAATGCAGAGCAGGAGTTGCTGAGAATGCTTCTCCAAATCATATGCGTACTTTTCAATGCTTATTTCACAGGGCCGTACATATGTAAAACATGTCGATTAACCTTTATCCACGAACAACATTGTAAATTCGCTGATTGTTTGATAGACGTTTCTGTTCAGTCTGCCTGTTTTATCTAGAAAATTCATCAGGTTTGTGATATTATTTGTTTGAGAGATTTTAGTGTTTCTCTGCTTCTTAAGTTTGTCTGTATTTGTTATAGATCTTCAATTTAATGGGGACATCAGGCGCAAAGGACGATATAGAGATGAATAGCGAGCCGGAAGACTTATCACCTGGAACTGATATGGATACAGACGATGATGATTATTCTGAGCCAGTCAACATTCATGATCTAGGTGAAGTATTTTTAAAGGATTTCTGTAAGAAGTCATCAATGGCATTTTTTGATGAGTACGGCCTTATCAGTCACCAACTTAACTCGTACAATGACTTCATAAAAAGTGGCATTCAGAAGTCCTTTGATTACTTTGGTGAGATCGTAGTTCAGCCAGGATATGACCCCTCAAAGAAAGGAGATGGAGAATGGAGATATGCTTCAGTGAAGTTTGGCAAGGTAACTCTTGATAAGCCAAAGTTCTGGGGTGGTGCAGCAAGTGGAAAAGAGTATAACTTGCTTCCTAGGCACGCTCGACTACAGAACATGACTTATTCCTCAAGGATGAAAATGAATATTAATGTAGAGGTGATTGAAATTTCTGTTTAGTTTTTACTGTTTTCTTGCCTTTTTCTTACCTTTCGTGACTAATAAATTGCTAAGATTCTTTTATGACCTGTGGACCCTCAGTTTGTTGAATAAATGCCTAATGAGGTGTTGGATACTTGCAATGTAATAGGTGTATACTCAAAGGTTAGTCAGAAGTGATAAATTCAAAACTGGACAAGATCAATATGTCGACAAGGATCTCTTAAGTCAAGATAACAGGGATATATTTATAGGCAGGCTACCTGTGATGGTGAATTCTGACCTTTGCTGGATGAAGGATGATCAGAAACGTGACTGCGAATTTGATCATGGAGGTTATTTTTTAATCAAAGGTGCAGAAAAAGTGAGTGCATTTCCTTCCATTTATGTCCTTCGTAGTTATATAATCTGTAAATAAAATGCACCGTTTTCTTAAATTTTGCTGTCACAAAATAATCATTTCAAAACTTCTAATTGATTGTTTGTTTGAAGAGATTAGTGTTACTTGACAAGTTGACGTAATTATGACTCCAGGACTTCTCATAATCTAATCTTATTTACACCACACTGGCTTGCATATTTTGAAAATCAGAATATGGTATGTCTAAAAAATTAGTTGAACTGGAAGTGGGAGCTATTAGACTTAATTATTTTATCAATGTTCAGGCATGTGATCCTGCCTCCTGATGGATCAAATTTAGTCAAGAAACTTTAGTTCTATATAATTTTAATTCAGTACTAACTGTTTTTGTAAAAAAATGATTAATTATACCATCTAACTTTTGTTTGGATATTTATTTCCTATATTGCATGTATATTAATCCGGTGGTTAACTTTTTTTTTTTTCTTTTCTAACCACTTAAATATTGTTTTCACGCTCATTTCAGATATTTATTGCTCAAGAGCAAATTTGTTTGAGAAGACTCTGGATTTCTAATAATCAAGGTTGGACTGTGGCATATAGATCAGAAGTTAAGAGAAATAGACTAATTATTAGACTAGTTGAAAATTCCAAGTCTGAAGAACTAAAAAGCAAGGAGAAAGTCCTCAATGTATATTTCTTGTCTACAGAAATTCCTGTGTGGATTTTATTCTTTGCACTTGGTGTTTCTTCGGACAGAGAAATAGTAGATTTAATCGACTTTGGCAGAGAGGATCCAACTGTTTTGAATATTCTCTTTGCCTCTGTTCGTGTAGTCGATAATGATGATAAGTGGAAAGACTTTCGAAGAGGTAAAAGAGCTCTGAATTTTTTGGAGAATGAGGTTAAAAAGACGAGCTTCCCACCTGCTGAAAAAATTGAAGATTGCTTGAACCTTTATCTTTTTGCCAGCTTGAAAGGCTTAAAGCAGAAGTGTCGTTTCCTTGGTTATATGGTTAAATGTCTCCTGCAAGCCTATACTGGCCGTAGGAAATGTGATAATAGGGATGATTTCCGCAATAAGAGGTTTGAGTTGGCTGGAGAATTGCTTGAAAGAGAGATTAAAGTACATATTGCACATGCACGTAGGCGTATGGAAAAGGCTCTGCAAAGGGACCTCTATGGAGATCGTGATGTGCGTCCAATTGAACACTATTTTGATGCTTCCATAATCACTAATGGTCTATCCCGAGCATTCTCTACTGGAGCATGGGCACATTCATTCAAGAGGATGGAAAGAATTTCAGGTGTGGTGGCAACGCTTGGTCGTGCTAATCCCCTGCAGACAATGGCTGAATTGAGGAGAACACGTCAACAGGTTGCATACACTGGGAAAGTTGGTGATGCTAGATACCCGTGAGTTATCTGAGCTTCTTTTAAGTTTGCATTTTTGCATTATTGGCTATCATGATGGTACATAGATGCATGATTATATATTTTGTTTTTTGAGCTCTGATTCCAAGGACGCTTGTACCTTGTCTGTAATACTCATTTTATAGGTTGTACTACAAAAATTTGTAAACTTCATGGGATTTCTCTCTCCCTGCCTTGTCTCTAACTATCAGTTTATCGGTGGCACTTGCAACAAATTTTCAAACCTCTTGGGGTTCCTTTCTGTCTGTCTCTCTCATCTATAAGAAACAACGGTCCTTTCTCTTACAAAGTGTGCAAATGTGAATGAGCTCACGAGATTGTGAATACCTTCCCATCATATCTTTCATAGAAGTTGATCTCAGCTTGGGATCCATGGATGATGGAAAGGAAGATATAAATTTAATTATAATCTGTTCATACAGTTTCAAAACATAACTAATGTTTTTTTTTTTCTTTTTTTGTGGACAGGCATCCTTCTCACTGGGGAAGGGTTTGCTTTCTCTCCACCCCGGATGGTGAAAATTGTGGGCTTATTAAAAATTTGTCCATCACAGGACTTGTAAGCTTAAACACATTGAAGCCCGTAGTTCCCACCTTGTTTCGTTGTGGGATGGAGAATGTGGTGGACGATACATCTACTTCTCTTAGTGGGAAGCACAAAATTTTTCTCAATGGGGAATGGGTTGGAGTTTGTGAAGATTCCCTTTCATTTGTAACGAAAGTGAGACTCAAGCGGCGAAGGAATCTGTTACTGCATCAGGTTATTAACTAAATGATTTTTTGATGGTCTTATTTGAGATTTTATTTTTTTAGACTTCTTCATGCAGTCGATTGTCATTGTTGTCTGGATTATTTCAGTGGTCTACTAATGCTACATATGCCATGGTCTACTTGACTTGGAAACTTGTCTTGAACGTCTATATTGGTCAGTTGGTGTTTGCAAGAATTTGACTCCATTAGCCAACAAAAGTTTGTATTCCATTTATAGTTATATGTTATCCTATTAGACTACCATGTATCTCATTGGGCATTTTGTTGCGTGATGGACATCTCTATTGCTCTTCCTCTTATGTTTTTTCATCAAAGGTGACAGATGACTTTCACGGACTTCCAATAGATGTTTTTCTTAAAAAAATTGTTTTCAACATATTCTCTGATCATCTTATGTGAGGTATGATCTATTGATGTCTTTTTAACTTCTCCATGTATTGCAGGTAGAAGTCAAAAGAGATGAACAACTGAAAGAAGTACGTATATTTTCCGATGCTGGAAGGATATTACGTCCTCTCTTAGTTGTAGAGAACTTAAACAGGATTGATAAATCTAAGGGGGAAAGCTACACTTTTCAATCCCTTTTGGACAAGGGAATAATTGAACTTATTGGAACTGAAGAAGAAGAAGACTGTCGTACAGCTTGGAGTATTAAGCATCTTACGGAAGATCAAGGGACTTCGAAATATACCCATTGTGAGCTGGATACGTCATTTTTATTAGGTTTAAGCTGTGGACTTGTCCCGTTTGCAAATCATGACCATGCTAGGAGGGCTCTATTTCAATCCCAGAAACACTCTAATCAAGCTATTGGATTTTCAACAACCAATTCTAATTTTCGTGTAGATACTTTATCTCACCAGTTACACTATCCACAAAGGCCGCTTTTTCGTACTATGACTGCTGATTGCCTTGGGACACCTGGATACCTGTCATCTCACACTGGTATACTACCAAAACCCGAGTTCTATAATGGTCAGAACGCTATTGTGGCAGTCAATGTTCACCTGGGTTACAACCAAGAAGATTCATTAGTAATGAACCGGGCCTCTCTGGAGCGTGGCATGTTTCGGTCTGAGCATACTCGGAGCTACAAGGCTGAAGTTGATAATAAAGAATCTTCCGAAAAGAGGAGGAAATCCGATGATGCAATAAATTTTGGTAAGACTCAAAGTAAAATTGGAAGAGTTGACAGCTTGGACGATGATGGCTTCCCTTACATCGGTGCAAACTTGCAAAGTGGAGACATTGTCATTGGTAGGTGTGCAGAATCTGGGGCCGATCACAGTATCAAACTGAAGCACACTGAGAAGGGTATGGTTCAGAAAGTTGTGCTCTCTTCTAATGACGATGGCAAGAATTTTGCTGTTGTAAGCCTGAGACAGGTAATAACATACTCTGCATAGCTAGTATGACTCAATCAAAGGATGCTTCCTAGGAGATCATATTAGATGTGGAAATTGTTTTCTTATGTTGTATACTTTATTTCTATTTTAACTATCCATTATAGTTGCTCGATTCTCAGATGTGTTATCTCATTTGCCAGGTTCGTTCACCATGTCTTGGAGACAAGTTTTCCAGTATGCATGGACAAAAGGGAGTTCTGGGCTTTTTGGAGTCTCAAGAGAATTTCCCCTTCACCATTCAGGGGATAGTTCCAGATATTGTTATAAACCCGCATGCTTTTCCTTCACGACAGACTCCTGGTCAACTCTTGGAAGCTGCTCTAGGGAAAGGGATTGCTTCTGGCGGTTCGCTTAAATATGCGACTCCTTTTTCCACTCCTTCTGTTGATGCCATTACAGACCAGCTTCACAGGTAACTGTTTGGTAATTCGAATCACATAACTAGTTTTTGGCTGGAAAGTAGGATAGAGAAAAATGCATATATCATAAATACGGGATAGATGTTTATTTTTAAGTTGGTAGATTTCATGGCTATCTCTAAGTTTATTGAATACCATGCACTTATCTCAATTTATTAATAGGTTTAAATCATTTTTTTTTCTTGGACGTCTATGTCCAATTGAAGCTGCATCTAGTGGTTCAATCTGAACTTAAAACAGAGAACTAAAATGAATTCTTAGACAAAGTTTAGGGACTAAATAGGACATTGAAATTTGAAAAACTGAAATGTAACGTCATAGAAACAGAAAAAGCGTGCAATTAAGAAATGAGAGTGATTTTTAATGTTGAATTTGTGAGCAGGGCAGGGTTTTCAAGATGGGGGAGTGAGAGGGTGTACAATGGCCGAACTGGTGAAATGATGCGCTCACTCATATTCATGGGTCCAACATTCTACCAGCGCTTAATTCACATGGCTGAAGACAAGGTTAAATTTCGAAACACTGGACCTGTCCACCCTCTCACACGACAACCGGTAGCGGACAGGAAGCGTTTTGGTGGAATCAAATTTGGGGAGATGGAGCGTGACTGTCTTATAGCTCATGGCGCCTCGGCCAACTTACACGAACGCTTGTTTACCCTCAGTGACTCCTCCCAGATGCACGTTTGCCAGAAATGTAAAAATGTTGCAAATGTGATCCAACGATCGGTGGCTGGTGGTCGTAAGATAAGGGGTCCATACTGTCGTGTTTGCGAGTCGGTGGATGACATTGTGAGAGTTAATGTACCGTATGGAGCCAAGTTGTTGTGCCAGGAGCTCTTCAGCATGGGCATCAATCTCAAGTTTGAAACCCAAGTGTGTTGATCATGATATGATCGCCAGAGGGAATAATTGGCTTCCATTTTCTAATATTTTGACCAACTCTGAAGATGTTTTTGAGGGTATTGTGTGATGAAATGGTGGTGATGACGACATGGAGGTTTCTTATTTGCTTTTGTTATATGTTATCTTTATATGCTAAAATGAAGCGGCGGTCTCCGAGGAACAACTGTTCAGTGGTAAAAGGTATTTTCCCTAAAACTGCTTTTTATAATTTCTAGTACTTTTAGTTAGTAATAAAAAATAAAAAAAAAAGATTTTAGGGGTAGTTAATTAGCCAGTTCTTTCAAAGATGTACTTGTTATGTACTTTAAGTTAAATGAAGGGAATTAGTGGCGTAGATGAGTTTTAAAACTAGGTGCGTCCATAGCATTATCTCGGGTTGAGTGTAGGATAAATAAAACGTCTCATAAATGATTATTTTAGTGCTATGAGTGCTTTACTTGAAAACCTAAATTAGTTTTCCGCTGCGCAGAAAATTTCTTGACTTTTCATACATATTTTTAAATAAAACAAAAACTACAATATTAGAAACCTTTGTATTTGGTATGTTACCTTCAACCGCCCAATGTGGGGTCCACCATGATTGCATGTCGAACTACAATGAGATTATTTATACATCTAAATCAAAAGATAATTCCAGTCGGTAGGATAGGGCAGAAAGCTTTTTCCCATCTAACATCTTTATCACCTATTTTAACCTGATTTATTTTCATGAGTCAATTTTTTTTTCAGAGAATTTTCTGTTTTCTTATTTTTTAAAAAATAATTACTTCAAAGAATCTTTTTAATGAATAATTTCTATTTTATAATATAATTCATATCTTAATAAAGATTTTATAAGTAAAACATATAATATAATATTTTATCATAGTAATTTCTAAAAATTCAATATATTTACACAAACAAAATGAAGTCGGACGTGTATATATATAAAGCAAGCAAGAAGATGGAGACAAGGAATATGATCGGTTACTAATTAGCTAACAGAGATGAATCTTTTTCCACTCCCACCATTTAAACAGAATTTAGTGTTCCATTCAGGGTAGGTCATTTCAGGTTAAATGAACAGTTACCTACATACACTTGTTGACATTAGGTAGAAAAGGGACTATAGATTAAGCTAAAAAAATCCATTTAATTGGCTGATTAAAAAGAAAGAGACAATACATTAGATGGGAGAGAATAAAAAACACCTAGCAAAATGGTCTTTAAAGATGAAATTCCTCATCTAAAAATAGGGGAAAATTGACTTGACCGAGGTAGCAAATATGTCGTAAAGAAGAGAGAAATATTACCACCCACCAGACAGGCGTCGGGAGCATGGTCTGGATTTTTTTACAAACCTCAAATGAACGGTTCCCGCAATGCCGTGGGAAGCTCTAATTCTGGTAGTTCGCCTGGCTGTGAAAAATAGCAGTCTACCATGTCTTGACTCACTTCGTCTAGAGTCGGAGGATTCCACTGCATGGTACGGGATCAACATATTATTAATGATTTTACCTCAAAAATCTCATAAAAAATTCAAGCTGACTCTAGACGAAGTTGTTTCTTTTAGAACACTTCCCAAAATAAAAGTTGTTTCTTTTAGAGTTCCCAAAATAAAATAGACAATTTTAGAAATTAAAATGAGAATTAAATTGAAAGCTTAGTAAAGTGTACAGATTTGGAACCTTGGGAGCGAAGTCTTTATCCACCAGCCGCGCTCGAACACCCTATCAGTGCACAAATAAAACTTCAGACGCTACATATATTTGAACTGGCCCACAAATGGATTTGGAAAGCTAATTACCTCATAGAAGTCAGGAGATGCCTGTTTTAAAATTCCATTAAGGGATATACTGTATTCACGAGCAAGACATTGATCGAGACTTTGAAACCTACCTTCACGGATCTATTAATAGAATGACATAAAACAAGACTTAGTGAGATAACAGATAAGGTATTCCCCCAACAGAATAATAGACGCATAAAAAAGGAGAAAACTCACAGATCTTAAAGTAACTTTCAGGCTCAATGGCGAGGCTTCTTTAAGCAACTTCAAGGTTGAAGTATACCATTCATCATAAGAATTTGCAGCCTCTTTTTCCTGAACGAGTGGATTAAGAAAAACAATACTTGAGTAAAGTCCCCATTGAGATTTCTAGAATGGAACATCAGTCTGATTCCCGCAGGTTGGAGAACTAAAAAGAAAGCTGGAATATAATCATCTTCGTTTGCTTGGACTCGACTTAGACTAATGCACCTCATGAGGTTTTGATTCTAAGTAGAAGTCATCGACCTATACACTTAGTCTATGAATTCTACTAGCTGAAGTGTCCAATTATAAAGATTTTAGAAACAGAATACAATGCTTACCAACGCTTCCAAAATTTCCTCAACAGTGTCGAGGCCGAAACACCTATCAATTGCATCGAGCCTGTGGAACAAGAAAGACTTGGTAAATGGTTAGGGTCCAAAAGAAAAGAAAGAACATTTAAACCACTAATCATATTTGTAAATGTTGGGGTTTTTTCTTTTTCTTTTTCTTTTTCTTTTTTTTGGGGGGG
>NW_019272022.1:5177568-5242819 GCF_002738345.1 Cucurbita maxima
GGGGTGGTGGGTGGTGGTGTGGGGGTGGAGATCAATGACATGTAAGGAATGTCCACAATGGGCTAATTGAAATAAGAATCCAATCCTATGGTTGTTCTAGGTCACTGCTAGTTGGTTTATGACGAAGTTCTATTTAACTCAGCCAACAGTTCTGGTAGCCTAGCACTTTTAATACTACTTCAGTAAGTACAAATTCTCAAAAGTAAAACCATAACGAAGAGGAAAGGTGTAAAAGAAAGAACAATACTTGGAAAGAACACTCCTCCTATCAGGATAGACAAGATCACCGTATGCAGCAAGAGATGATTCTATGACAGAAGGGTCATCTGTTATCATTTTACCAAGGCGTTCTTCAATCCCACTGAGCCTCTGCCAGAGTCATAAATTGATAATTACAAGCCATGAATGAATGAGAATGTGAAATAAAAAAGGGAAGAAGGAATAGAAAACAAACTGCATTTAGCGAATAGTGTGTAGCAAGGCCACAGACAATCATTTCCACACCATTGAGTTTATCACCGGTTAGAGCTAAGTACTCCCCTGCAAGGAAGAAAATTATCTAAGAAAAATTACTGTTTTTCAGCCCATACAAGCTTATAGCAATTGAATTTAGAGACTTTTATATATGAAACCAACTGAAGGATGGCAAAATTACGCAATTCAAGATGTTGCTTTCGATGTATTACTTGATCGAGTATACAATTATTGCCATCTCATCCTAACAGAATAACTTTCACTTAAATAAAAAGCTTTACCACATTGATGATGTTCACTTTCCTTCGTATTTTTTGGCATTCTTTTACGCTTCAAGGAAAGCCAGCCATGAGAAATATTCTTCGGTGTACCAATTACGGGATCTTATATCTCTAGGTTTTATCCAGTTTTTGGAAAATGGATTTGCATTGTGCCCACCAAAGGAATTTACTTTGGAATTAAATTTATAAGCTCTATCTTCCAATTGAACAAATTTGAGGCAGCCAACTTAAAATGAAGATGCCCTCAACTTAAATCAATTATTATGTACAGTACATTGGTCAGGTTTATACGTATTTAGGGCAAAAAAAAAATCACAAATTCAAAATGCTGTACAACTTGAATAATATAAACATTACCCAAGTAGCCAGGAAGACGAGAAAGATAGAAGGAAGCTCCAGCATCAGGATGGAAACCCATTCGAACCTCAGGATGAGAAAATACCTGTAATAATTAAATGTAAGACAAATAAATAAATGAGGGACTCAACATTGCTAATTTGAATTGAAGGGTGATATAAAAGGGGTATATTTCGGGTGACTTCAAAAAAATTGGAATTTGAAGAAGGGAGATTATTCTTTCTTGACTAATTGTGCTTCAACTCAGGAATATTTGGAATGCTATTTAGAAACAAAAAGCCTAATCTCATTCCCAATTTCGTGGTCCAACAGAATTCCAAAATATGAAATCTGTGCAGAAAGGAAAGGCTAGCTATCTATCTGATTCAGAAAAATGATATACACTCAGTCAGACACATTCAAGTGATATGCAAAATTTGTATTAAATTATACGTTGTACTTTCCTTTATTTCATTTCTCTCCCTTTGGGATATTGTTTCCTCGAACAATTTTGTATCTTCTCATCAATAAATGAAAATTTCATTTCTTGTTTATATATATGTCATATTTTACTCAAGTTTTGGCTATCAAAATTTGTTGACATACATCTAGTTCTATTAAATCTCCCCATTTTCAAATACTTAAATTCATTTATTCAAATATCATGTTATACGAATGTATAATGAGCAATGTCAAATAAGAATCATCTAGGTATCTAGATAGAAAAACATCACAAAAGTTGATTACTCCTGCATTCACTTACAGTTCTATCAGTCACCACTTTGAACATTCCTGGAAGGGAAATCCCAGCCCCACCTCCCATCATGATACCATCCAACAGTGCCACCTAATGAAAATAATAATAACAGGCTACAGTGTTTTAAAGGTAGCATAAAATGTCTACATAAATTCATAAGCAAACAAAATGAAGAAAGGAAAAAAAAACATAAAGTGCATACTGAACATCAATAAATGCACTAAACTCTCTCTAATCTCAACAGTAACCCTACGCCTAGAGAAAAAAAAAAATCATAAAAGACTGATGAGCACTACTTGGTTAATCATAACACTGAACATCTCAGCGAGGACAGGAAGAGTTGTTACTCACATGTGGCTTCAAGTAAGTTCCTTGAAGATACACAAATTTGTATAATGTCTCAAAGAACTTCCTGCAGTCTTCAATATTCCCTGTGTCCAAAAGGAAAAAGGATTCACTTACGTTCTCTAACATATTTGCATGAGTTAATGAATCCCATTTACAACACTATACGCTGGATGTAAGATGATAGCAAACCTGTTAGGCTGTTAGTGTAAACTTTTTTCTTCTTTTTTTGACTCAGTTACAAGGCTTAAATACAAATCAATAGAGGTGGATTATTGTCTAAAAGAAGGACCAACCGTGGGAAAGATTACCATAGTGAAACACTGTTTAATCCACTAAGTTTAAGAACCTTCAATCAAAGTTTTCCCTACATCATCTATCCAAATGGTGCAGAACATTAAGCCATTTCTTCTCTAGAGAAAGTATATAGGAAATATTAATTTGATTCCAGTTCTAATTATTTCCTTTAAGTTACTAGAATAATCCTCTACAATCAAAAGTGTACGGCGTGTAAATTGGGTGGGGAGAGCATTAAAGACTTAATGAGGTTTCTTGAGATGAACGGGATAATCATTGAGTTCATTCCTCCTTCCCTCTACCGTTCCAGGATTTTCTTCTCTCTAGTCTCTATTAGGTGTTCACCAAAGCAAAAGCATCACGACACTGTGGAGTTCTTCCTCTTCATCTTACTTCTTGGAATAGGAATTAGATCATTTTTTGGGGGGATAAAAGGATAAAAGAGAGGGTTTCGGGAGGAGTGAGGTCTTTTGTATTCAATTTGAGCCTTCAATTCCTGACATCTTTGCTAACTGCCTCCTTTCTTCCTTTTTTCCATATTAGTTGATTCCAATTCTACTTATTTCCTTTTTACTAGAATAATCCTCAGAAATCTAAAGCAGGCAGCGTTCAATTCGAAAGGGAAAGCACTAAAGACTTGTTGAGGTTTCTTGATATGAAATGGGAGAACCATTGAGTTCAATTCCTCCTTCCCTCTATCCTTCCAGGACTTTCTTTTCTCTAGTCTCTATTATGGCTTCACCAAAGCAAGAGCGCAAAGACAATGTGGAGGTTTTCCTCTTCATCCTACTTGGAGTAGGAATTGGATCAATTTTTGGGATAAAAGGATAAATCAGAGAACGTTTGGGAAGGAGTGATGGTCTTTCTTTTTTTTTCTCTTTTTTTTCTTTTTTTTTTTTTTGCTTCAATTTGGGTCTCCAACCCCAAACATCTTTGCCAATAGCCTCCTTTCTTACTTTGGCCAGTTGAAGAATGCTCTCATGGCTTCCCTAAGATGGTATTGGTCTTGACTTCCAGTCATCTCTCATCGCCATTTGTATATTTCATCCTTTTCATACATTTGTTGCTTATTAAAAGAATTGCTGGAATGACAATCATATAATCTGTGATAAACTGATGATATTCACCATTCATAATGGGATTAGTTAGGTACGAACAAAATATTAACACCAAATAACCAATGTCAAATCCTATTGATGCCTTTGAGGACTCCCGGTGCTTAGTGAAGAAACTGAATACAATAAAATTTCATGATCGTATGAACGCCTTAACTAATGCCAATGATATGTTTGCTGAGTTCGATCATAAGATATCTCACCTTCATTTGATAAATTATAAAGCGCAACAACATCTGCACCGGAACAAAAAGCCCTGCCACTACCCTTCAAAAAATATAAATAACGCTGTTCAGGTACGGAGGCAGAACAAGTGCGAATGATTAAACGCAAGATAAACCTTCAATAGCTTCCAGACAAATCGAGTGATTTTTAACAAACATTAAATCGGACAAAGTGTTAAAAGTTGAACCATCCGTGAATGTACTCATAAAGCAGTCCACACCTTCATCAAGACAAATCCGATATCAAAATTTTCCTCCCACGACTCATAGAGCCTGCTTAGCCGAGCTACCTATAAAAAATACGGCTCTTAGATTTACATTTCTCAACGACGCAATTGTGAACCAAACAAAGACAGCAAGAAAAACTCACGACACACAAAGGAAGCAAAGAATCAAAAATAGAAAAAGAACCATGGAAGTAGTGAGAGCATTGAGAACTGATGGTCTATTGAGGATAGCTGCTCTTGATTTCGGCCTTCCTTTCACTATAACCTAAACATCACATAAACACCACTTCAGAAAAAACCAATACCTGCTCAGTAAGCTCCTTCGAAAATGAATCAAGTTTAGGACAGAAAAACAGTAGAAGAGGCGCATTTCCTCATTTGATTACTTGTTAACAAACTAAAGTAGAACTCCAAACACAAACCTGGTCCGAAAGATCCTCAGTTTGAGCATAGTTTGGTAGAGCAGAAAAGCCTCTCCTCAGGTTAGAAAACGAACAAGAACGCCGAAATGAAGATCTCACTGCTTCCAGTGCCTTCAATCTCTGCATATCTGCCTATCTTTCTGGAAATCGTGGTGAATTAGTCTAGATTTCACAATCTTTGTTCTCGTCTCCGCTGCTTCGGAGCTTAGGACACACTTTCAAGTTTCAATCGAAGTTCCGAAGCGCATACAACAATTTACTCGAGTGACTCCAGAAATTTTGCTCTTCATTGCGGCTACGAGACCGTTCTTGTTGCAGAGATTTTGCAAGTTGGAGGGAAACTGGCCCATTTCGTTCGGCGCTGATTCCAGAGGATTGGGCCAAAGGCTCTTATATGATTGGGTCCAAGCCCAACTATGTAATGGCCCAATACTCTCGGAACCCAGTCCAGCATGCGGCCCATGCGGATTTGATACAATTTTAGGCATGTTTTTAATATATTAATCTAGGATTATTTATTTGGCATTTTTATTTTTTTTTTTAAAAAACGTCGAACTTAAAGGGCATTCTTAACTACTCATGACAAATGCATAAGAAAATAGAAGAATGAATTCATTATATATATATATATATATTAGAGTGTTCGTAACATTATACGTGTAATTTGGCTATCTCATTGAGCAAAGGTTTGATTCTACTCTACTAAGAAAACATGTTTTGTGATGTTCCACATTGGTTGAGGAGGAGAATAAATCACCTTATAAGGGTGTGGAAACCTTCCCCTAGTAAACGCGTTTTAAAGCCTTAAGAGTAAGCCAGAAAGGAAAAGCCCAAAGAAGACAATATCTACTAGCGATGGATCTAGGTTGTTACATGTTTATTGATCATTAGGTCGATCCATGATGTTTAAATGACTTCGCCAGTTCTTGATATAAACTTCGCCAAACAATCATTGTATTATGAGAAACTACAAAAAATGTTTAAGTAGAACAATCATTGTGTTATGAGAAACTACGGAAGATGTTTAAGTAGAAGAGAGACTTGAGATATGGATCGGTACTATTGGCTCTTCTCATGTTGATAAGTCTCTAATAGATTCCTAAACTTAAAAAATGGTCGAGAATCTCTGAATAATTTTATTTTATTTTATGCCGAAGATATTAATTTAAAATTTTAATAATCAACCCAAATATTATTTGGTTGATTGACTCATGTATCAATTAAAAACACAGAAAAACGAAGAAACGAGACAAGTTATAAGTTCAAACAGTTCCTACTGCATGAAACTTCAGCTTCCCAAGTTTGATACACACAAAAATTGTCAATCAATCGCTAAAATTAAAAAAAAAATCATGCTAATCAAATTTCACAGAGGAATATATAACTCTTGTGAACCAAAAGCATGCAAAGAATCCAATGGTACCTGTTAGCACAAAGAAAGCATATGAAGCAACTAGCATGTATCCTATGTACAATACCACAGAAACAAGCTTGGTCATCTCCAAGGACTTGGAGAAGTACGCCATTGAGTAGAGGAACAGGTAAAGAGCAACCGAACCCGATGTTATGTACGATCGCCACCACCAGCGATAGTCCTCCCTGCATAACTGTAAATAACAAAGCATGATGGATATTTCAGCACAAGTCACCGCAAGGATGATGAAAACCAGCAAGTGGAAGCCAAAGAACCAATAAAATTGATTTAGCCAAGTTGCGCTAAGGCTAAACGACAACTCGATGAAGACGGTCGAAAAGGGGAGTAACCCTCCGATCAAGACGATGGAGATCGGGTTCATGTACCAGGACTGTCTTGGGATTTGCCTGTGAAGTGAGTTGATCTTCACAGGTTTCTCAATTGCTTCCTTCTTGAATCCAACATAACTTCCCACAAAAACAAGTGGAGCAGAGATTCCAACCCATAGAAACTCAAGAACAAGCATTGCCCAAGATGGCACTACTGCAGATGATTGCTGACCCCATAAGAGAGCGTTTAAGATGAAGAAGATTATATAGATGATTGTTGGAAACGTGAAGGCCGTCTTAATGGCAATTTTCATCCAATCTGTACCATTAAACATCTTATAAAGACGAGCAGACACGTAACCAGCGCAGAGGCTCGTGAAGATCCAGAGCACGAGCATGGTTGTAATAAGATCGCCCCTATTACAAGGGGAGAGGAGTCCCAGGATGGCCAAAAACATAGTTCCAAGAATCATTCCAAGAATCTGAACTCCGGTTCCAACATGGACGCAAAGGAGATCCGAATTACACGGTGGCCTGAAAACGTCCCCATGGATGAGTTTCCATCCTGTCTCTTTCTGAACTCTATCTTGGGTCTCAAGATCATTGTAATTAAAAATATCACGGTAAATCCGCCACACAATGACAGCCAGTATGCCAGAGATCACAAGAATAGACTCTAAACCGTTCAGTATTGAGAACCAATGTGTTTGGTCATCCCTCGTCGCAAGATAGGCATCCCATCTCGATGACCAATCCACATCACTCTCCTTAAATTTAGGAAGAAACACACATATTAAGAATAATCCTCTTTATTGGCAGCAAAGCAATAAAATGCAAGGAAATTAGCATAAATAAATCCATCCTTGATGCAGTTCCAATTAACTATTGAGACGTACTTGATAGTCGACGTTGTAAGTATAAATGATTTCCTTTCCCTCCTCGACCTCCTGAGGACCATCGGAGTTAAGAACCGTAGTCTTCCATTTTGGGTCACAAGTCGATAGACGAGTATTCCTTTCTTTCCATGCCCCTTTATATTCGTGTTTGACACTGCTTTGCATTATAAAAATTTATAGAGAAGAAGCCATGTAACATCATAAACATATAAGAACTCTACTGAAGCATGGATGGCCGTAATTAAGGTTTCGCTTAGCACGGCACACTGTAATAAGAAGGTTTGAACTTAATCAAATGGGAGAGGGAAGAGAGGGAAAAGGGGAAAACCTGAATGGTTGAACCTCAAATCCCACAATTCTAGTAGAATTTGATTGTGTATCTACATGATATTTGATAGTAAATGCCAAATGGTTGTAGATGAAGTATTTCTCAGTTTTTTCCTGTACATAGAGGGAAAATGTGACCATTTTCAAAATATAATCGGTACAATTATTAGTTCGGAGTTTTAAGTGATACAACTTTCAAACGTAATAACAATGCTAATGAAATTTCATCAAAACAAAATGACAAACTTGCCTCAGGATAATACCCTTTAAGCCCCATATGAAATCCAAGCTGATAAGTAAAAGGAGATTCGTGTTCGAAAATTCTGATCGGACGAACCAGAGGAAGGCTATCGAGGGTCCTATCAAATCATAGAATATAAATTAGAAAAATGCACATGACAACATCAAGGAGTCTAATATGGCTAGGTGAAGGGTTGTCATACATATGAACCATATAATCATCCTCAATCTTCTCCTTCAACGCTTTAGCTCCTTTTTCATCGAGTTTAATCCGACATACAATATTGCACAGCTGAAACTCCATCATTTTGGCCTGAAAACACAGTGCCATGAAAACGCAACAAATTTAATAATTGAATTAAGTCCTCTGCTATCATTTTCTATGAAACCTTCCTGAGATTGATAATGACATTACAAACAAAACGAACATATCAAAGTCTACCTCATAAGGGGAATTGTCCCTTCGATCACCAAGCAAAATTTCTCCAAGATTCTCTGCATCGTCCTGTATCTTGTTGGGACGACAGAACGGAAGTGAATAATAAGAAATCGGAAGCTGGGTCTTCGTAGAAGTTAATCCTTTCACCTTCACTTTCAATTCATCCCCCTGCCACCAAAAGAATACAATGATAACCAGCAAAAATTCTCCCAGGCATTTTATCAAACACCTTGACGGCAAGAAAAAACTTCAATCTACTTCACTGCATTTCGAACTCTAATCCTATAAACAAATGCAAATCTAATGAATTCATTAGATGAATTGATGAAGTTCGGATTACCTTCTTGAAAGCCACTGGGCGGATGCCAAATAAATTGAAACAGTGAACGGAGTGAACCAGAAGCAGAAAGCTAAGAGGGATCGTCAATGTCCGGACTGAGAGAGAGCTCCGAGACGCCATTGGCGAGTATGAAGAGTACTACAGAACACGAACTACAGTCAACGGGATGCAATCTTGTTCTTTTCTTCTCCATCTCCCCCGCCACTTGCACTTGGTCAACGCCTGACGGATTATAAAAGGGAGGAGACGAGAAGTATTCTTGGCTGAGAAAAAGGAAAAAATAACCGACAAAGTGCCACCTCATATATTTAAATGTATTATTTTAGTAAAACTTTTAAAATAGTAAATGGTTCAATTACTAGACTTCAATTAATAATTCACTTTAAATTTATTTTATTATGTTCATCAGTTTGTTATAAAAATTGTTAAAAATATTAAAAATTTATTAAATATAAAATTAAAATTTCTTATTTCAAAAAATCATATTAATTTTTTAAAACAAAAACATTTTTATTTTAAAAAACACAAAAAAATACAGAGTTCCTCTCTCCAACTTGTAGGATCTCACAATCATGCCTCCTTCGAGACCTAAGGTCATTGTTGACATATCAGCCAGACCAGCTCTGATATCATCTATAACAAAGCCAACCGCCAATAGATATTGTCCACTTTAGCCCATTACATATAACCGTTAACCTCTGGTTGTTAGGGAACCGGTGTTTAAAATGTTTTTGTTAGGGACTATTTTTCACATCCGAGTCTTGAGCACTATGAACTACTCTTAAGAGTCTTGAGCACGCGTAAGAAAATTACCGTGCAAGGGGAATTTTAAGTTCAATCACCGGGTAAAATTTCTCCAACATATTCACTGCATCGTCCTCTGTCTTATCGATCGAGAAACAAGAAATTGGAAGCTAGATCTTCATAGAAGTTAATCCTTTCACCTTCATTTTCAAATCATCACTCAGCCACAGACAAGACATAATGATAAATCGGTACACGTTCTCTAAGCATATTCTCAAATACCTTAGCGGCATAAAACTTAAATCAAATATATTTCACTATATTTTGAAACCTAATTTATAATCAAATGGAAACCTATCGAATGATTGTAAAAATTTCATATGCATTGGTGAAGTTAATCCGTTCACCTTCATTTTCAAATCATCCCTCTATCATAGACAAGACAAAATGACGTTGAAACAGTGGGCTGTGTGAATCAGAAGCAGAAAGCTGAGAGAGAGATCGTCCATATCGACTCCGAGACGCTATTGGTAAGCGTGTAGAGTACACAACTCGCTCTAAAGTCAGCAAGGTGGAAATTCAACTTTGTTATTCTCTTCTCCATCTTCCCCTCCCTGAGAATCGTGCGATAGATATTTATACTCCGACAAATTAGGATAAAAATGAGTGTGTCGGTGCCAAAAATAATAATAATAATAATAGTTAAAAATGAGTGTGTCGCTGAATCTATCTATTGTCTTTTAATATTAACAACAGTTACTGTCAGTATTAGAAACATTTACAGCTCTTTTATTCGTTCCGAGGCCTGAAATTTACTATTGAATAAATAATCATTTGATTACAAGAGAACACGACATGAAAATGAAAGTGTTTGAAGTTGTAAGTAATTATGAATTGTCAAATGAAACAATTATTAAATGGCTATGAGATAAGCAATAAGCAATAAGCATCACATTACAATATTCTAACGAGTTTATTGCAATGTTTTCATTAGTAGTTTATTAGTAGAGCATCGATAATTGGGTTCTTGTCTTTTATTTCTTGGTTTAACCTCCGACCACAAAGACTCTATTAGAGAGTTCATAATTATCATTTACTAAAATAAACACCTATAAATTAAAAATAGCGAACCATTTGACATAAATTAATTTGAAAATCTAAATATTAATAATAATGTAATTTAGATAAATATTTAAATTCCATTTGATAATAATTTTATTTCTAAATTTTTTTATTTAAAAAAATGAATAATCATTTTAAAAATTCTAAGTATTTTTTTTTATCTAAAAAATTAGTTTATTTTATCGAAGAAGAAAAAAAAAAAACCATAAATATTACTGTGGTAAAATAGGCATCATTTTTTAAAAATAGAAAATAAAAAATGATTAAGAAATATAGAACTCAAAAGCAAATATATGCTTAAATAATTATTAAAAAAAAGCGTAAATTAAAAGGTTTATTCATGTGTTTGCTAAATTTATTTACTTATTTTATAATAAATATATTTTTTTTATAGTGAACTGTTTGATAGGTTATTAGCCGTAGAAAATAGAAGCAAATAACGTAATCTCCACACCGAAAATTAAGGCATTTAACGCATACCAATTTCCATTAATTATTTTATTTTTTTATGTACGGACCAGATTGATTCAGCACAATGACGTGGCAAGATCAGGAGCGCGCTGGTAAAACGTCACCGTAACAATCAAGAAAGGGTGGGGAGGTAATAATCAGGTGTACTGCCACTATCTGATCGCTTTTGCACTCATTTTTTTCTTCCTCCCCATTTCCCCCTTATGTACAGACAGAGAACAGGCGGAAGAAATTGAATCCTCTCTTCTCGGATCTCTCCCTCTCCCTGTTCTCTTCTCTCCCCTTTCTTCTCTGTCTCGCCATGGCGACTCCGAGATCTCCATCGATTCGGAACCTCTTCATTGCTGCTGTTCTCTTGCTTCTTATTCATGGAGTCAGCTGTTTCTACCTTCCTGGTGTTGCCCCCGAGGATTTCGAGAAGGTTAGTTGTTCCGAATACGCTTGTTTCAGACTTGTTTGTGTTGAATGTTTGCATTGTTGTGGCTCTTTTGTAATTTCTGCTTGATTCTTGTTGTATTGTCGGATCTGCGCTTGTTATTGGGAGCTACTGGAATAATTGTCGGTTGTTTGTGAGTGGAATGGGATGTGTGTGGGGGATTCTAGATCTGGAAATATTGTTTATGGTTTTTTGTTCTTTGTGGTTTTTGAATCGTAGTAGATCACGTTAAAATCTTCAGCGGGGATTGTCTGTGTGGAAGATTTTGGTGCAATGTATCAAATTGTAGGTGTTTTGTAATGTAGAAAATTTATGTTACGTATCAGAGGATTTTTTCCTAGATTCTAATTTTTTTTGGAGAATGCTAGGAATCGTAGGGAATACGCAGCATTTCGAGTCGCGAGTAATCTCTCTGTTTTAATCGAGTGTTGATTCTAGACGTGTTTTGAATGGATAAAGACACCGTGTTTCCACTCGCGTTCTGTATGTTATATATAATGTATTACATATTATGCTGGATTTTGCTATTCTTTACTTGAGTTCTAAAACATTTCAAAATATGTTGAATGTTGTTCCATCTTTCATTGAGAACAGAATTTCGTGTGCGTGTGTGTGTTTGTAGCATAATACCTCCTGCATAACGCGCTCAGTGCGTTTTAGATCTAAGAGATTATCGTTGTACTTTTCTCGTTTGAATGCAGGGGGATGAATTAAAAGTGAAAGTAAACAAATTGACGTCAACAAAGACTCAGCTTCCTTACTCGTATTATTCACTCCCGTTTTCTCGTCCAGAAAATATATTGGACAGCGCAGAGAATCTGGGTGAAGTTCTTCGAGGGGACAGAATTGAAAATTCCCCCTATGTGGTGAGTTAGGATTTACTTGAACATAGAAAACTTCCTTTCTGTTTGGCGCAGTCAAGTTCTTGACTCCATTGGAGCCTTTTTACAGTTCAAAATGCGGGAACCTCAGATGTGTAGTATTGTTGGCCGGATTAAACTTGATGCTAAAGAAGCAAAGGATTTCAAAGAGAAGATCAATGATGAGTATCGCGTCAACATGTACGATATTTTTCTTGGGGAAAGAAAAGCGTATTATTGCTTGGTGTTGTTTATTGACATGTATTTGAGATTTCACATCTTGAATCTGCCATTTATGTGACAGGATTCTGGATAACCTTCCCTTGGTTTTCCCCATTCAAAGGCAGGACCAGGAGTCTCCTGTTGTTTACCAGATGGGTTACCATGTCGGGCTTAAAGGCCAATATACTGCGGCAAGTTCTTTATTTTTCGTCAGAAAATTAATGTCTATGTTGGAAAAATTCAAAGGTTATTTATTTTCTGATTCTTACAGAGCAAAGATGAGAAGTATTTTATCCACAATCATTTAGCATTTACAGTCAGGTATCATAAAGATATGCAAACTGATGCTGCAAGAATCGTAGGATTTGAGGTCAAACCATTCAGGTTATTTCCCCACTTATTCTATTCGATCAAGCTTTTCATTTGCTGGGTATAATATTAATCTGTAGTGCAACTTGCTTACGGTGTTACGTTGCGTTCAGCGTCAAGCATGAATACGAGGGGAACTGGAATGATAAGAACACTCGTCTTACAACCTGCGACCCGCATGCCAAACATATGGTTGTTAATTCCAACTCTCCGCAGGAAGTTGATGAGGGAAAGGAAATCATATTTACCTACGATATTGAGTTTCAGGTGCTCTCGCAGATCTGCTAGTGCTTTAATCTTTACTAACAGCCTAGTTCATTTTAGAGGTGCCATCTATTGAATTAGATTTTTATCTTCACTTTGTTGTCCGTTTCTCGCTCATCTATAGAATCTCGAGTACGTGTTGAGGTTAAATTTAAGAGCCTTTTTATTTATGACCTACTTTTGATTTCCTCCAGGAGAGTGAAGTGAAGTGGGCTTCTAGATGGGATGCGTATCTTTTGATGAGCGATGACCAAATACATTGGTTCTCAATCGTGAATTCATTGATGATTGTTCTTTTCCTCTCCGGCATGGTTGCAATGATCATGCTCCGTACACTATACCGTGATATCTCCAAGTACAACGAACTTGAGACCCTGGAAGAAGCCCAGGAAGAGACAGGGTGGAAGCTTGTCCATGGGGATGTCTTTAGGCCTCCTAAGAATTCAGATCTATTATGTGTGTACGTTGGAACGGGAGTTCAGTTCTTGGGAATGGTCGTCGTGACAATGATGTTCGCCATCCTTGGATTCCTCTCCCCTTCAAACAGAGGTGGACTCATGACAGCCATGCTCTTGCTCTGGGTCTTCATGGGACTTTTTGCTGGTTTTGCTTCGACCCGACTGTACAAAATGTTCAAAGGTACAGAGTGGAAGAGGATTGCTCTAAACACCGCAGTCATGTTCCCTGCCACCATATTCGCCCTGTTCTTCGTTTTGAATGCCTTGATTTGGGGACAGAAATCATCCGGAGCTGTGCCCTTTGGAACAATGTTTGCTCTAGTCTTCTTATGGTTTGGAATCTCAGTCCCCCTTGTCTTCGTGGGTAGCTACGTTGGGTTCAAGAAACCAGCAATTGAAGATCCAGTGAAGACGAACAAAATTCCCAGGCAGATCCCAGAGCAAGCGTGGTACATGCACCCAGCCTTCTCAGTTCTGATCGGAGGAATCCTCCCCTTTGGCGCCGTTTTCATTGAACTCTTCTTCATCCTTACCTCAATTTGGCTGAACCAGTTCTACTACATTTTTGGTTTCCTCTTCTTGGTCTTCATTATCCTCCTCATCACTTGCGCCGAAATCACCATCGTGCTCTGCTACTTCCAACTCTGCAGCGAAGATTACCTGTGGTGGTGGAGATCTTACCTAACCTCTGGCTCATCCGCCCTCTACCTCTTCCTGTATTCGACCTTCTACTTCTTCACCAAGCTTGAAATCACCAAGCTGGTCTCTGGGGTATTGTACTTTGGATATATGCTGATTGTCTCATATGCATTCTTTGTGCTCACCGGTACCATTGGCTTCTATGCATGCTTTTGGTTCACAAGGCTCATCTACTCATCGGTGAAAATCGATTAATGAATGCAAAAACCGAAGGCCGAGCTGATCTTCGTCGACACATTTTGCTCCATTTACTTACATTTGCAGGATGCCGAAATTATATTCTTGTAAGATTTTGAAATTTTAGTAATTACTATGTGCTGCTTTCAGATGTAACCTATTGTACTCAATTTTGAATGATGACAATTCCTGTTGCCATAGCCAGATTATTCGTTCTCGCTTCTCAGGGCTTCTGTTATCTACCTACCTTCATATTGACAAAGGATTCTCCATTTTTTGGAAAGGAAACGCGTATAGAGCCTTTTTCTTTTTCAGATTCTTTTATAGAATGAAAAGCATCTCTCTATTGCCTTCGCTTGCATATTTTGCATTCAGGTTTTAAATGAAGGAAAGAGGTGGATAATCTAAATAAAGGCAGCACAGTGGGGGAAAAGGGAAAAAAAAGAAAACAGTTCCCAGCAATGGAGCCTACTTCCTGGGCTTGGTGTCTTCAGGTTCTGCGATATTCGTAGCGACCTTGGCGACGTCTTTGGCAGAGGCTTCGGGCTTTTTCATGGTGTATAAGGTGATATATCCGATGGCGCCGACGATGAAGAGGCCAGCGATTGTCATGGTGGTGATGCTGTAGGGGAGACTCCGGCGCTGGTGTAGGGTCGTGCCTGGGTGGTGTCCTGGAGGCCTCTTGGAGGCTTCCACTCCTGCTGCTTTTACATCCTCCGGCTTCATTTTGTGCGTATCTGCATTTTTCCTCCATTCCTCGTTACTTCCCATCTCTCTCTTAAATTTTCAGCTGCAGGAGGAGTTTTTCGTTCAAAATTTTGAGCTCTGTGAGAGTTGGGGACTTAAAACTGTTGTTTGTTGGGCGAAGGAGACTCATGGAGCGGTGGAATTTGAACACGTATCAGTTGCATGTCGAAGATGGCAGGACATGTGTTTCATTTATCTCATCCCCACGTTTTCAAACTGTACAAGTACACAACCAATCGCCTTCCATCCTTCGTCTAGTTCTTTGTTTTTTTAGGGGGTTTGGGCGGAATATATTTATCCTAAAATACAAATTTAAGGTTTACTAGTCGGTGGAACGATATGTAACGAGTCAAAGCGATAATATTTGCTAGCGATGAACTTGTGCGGTTACAAATGATGTCATAACCAAAAACTAGACGGTATGCCAGTAAGAATACTGGCTCCCAAAGAAAGTGTCCCATATCAGTATTTGTCAACAGTGGTCTTGAACTGTTATAAATGATATTAGAGCTAGACACCGAGCCAGACACCGATACTAACGAAGATACTGGCATGGGTTGGAGGGTCAATCTGAGCAGCAGCACAAGCAACAGAGATTCTGGTATTTCTCCAACCCCGTTCCAGCAACGTCCCTGCTACGACAGCGGTGGCTCTACTAGTCTGCAGCTGCGCTTGACTTGGAAGTTGATTAAAACAAGAATTTATCAAAGCCCATCAAACAACACAGAACAAAATTCTTGGAGGTGGTTTATCAGAACGAACAGATATTATTAATTTATGGCAAAAGGCTAATCCACATAACAAGATGATGATTGATATACAACCAAAAAACAATAGAAATTCAGCTACTATAATAGGCTACTTTACATATAAACGGCACAGAAGAAACCAGGAAAAGTAGAGTGCCAAATCCCAACCAGGTCCTAATAGTAACTTTTATATATATATATATATTTCAGGAGTTGGCTTATTATAAGGGTACCAGGCCGTCCCTGGTTTTCATAATCCTGAAAGATGTAAATGTGAGGAAGTGTTAAAACATAAAGGAACACATGCACATAAATATAGATATATGAGGAGAAGTGAGCTAACAAAGATCATGTGCAAGGCCTTGTTTATAAACACCGGAGTGAGTGATTCGAACCTCTAACCTCTTGGTCGAAGGTACATACTTTAACTAGTCGGGCTATTCTATCGCTTAACAATGACAAAGAACAAATCACGAAACTAAAACACATCGAAAAGGGGACCAGTGAACAAATCCACCCAATACCATCTGTAACAGCCCAAGCTCACCGATCTCACAATCCACTCCCCTTGGAGACCCGCGTCCTTGCTGGCACACCACCTAGTGTCTCGCTCTAATCCCATTTGTAATAGTCCAAGGCCACCGCTAGTAGATATTGCCACTTTAGCCTGTTACGTATTACCGTCAGCCTCATGGTTTTAAAACGCGTCTACTAGGGAGAGGTTTCCACACCCTTATAAGGAATGCATTGTTCCCCTTTCCAACCGATATGAATCTTATAAACCACATCTTTCCAACCGTTGTGGAATCTCATAAACCTCATCTTTCCAACAAATCACGAACAAATCACGAAGCTAAAACACATCAAAAAAGGTCCAGAAACAGAGTACAATTCTACATTTAAAACTCACAATCCATACGATTTCGCAAAGCTTATCAAGCTAACAACCAGTAATACAAGAATGAGCAATAGAACTAAACTGGAAATTTTATTAAGAAACCAAATCATATTCTAGCAACCAATTTATTAAAATAACTGACGCCAAAGTTAGAAATAAATGTATCAAACAGGTACCAAGTGAAATTCGGAATTCAATCTTCCTACAGATCATCATTTGAAGCGTCCCCACATAGAGGTCCCTGCAAACCTCCATTATTATCACCAAGAAGCTCACGAGCTGCTTTCTCAAGAAACTCCTTGGCAGCAATTTGAACAGATTGTTTTTCAGAAGACTGATACTTCCTCTTCTTTTGTACAGTCCTCTCTAATTGCTTCATTTTGGGTCCCTTCCCCCTACTAATATCTCTCATACCCTGTTTTTGCTCTGAAAATAATGAAATATATCTTTCATCAAAAGGAATCCAGCACAGAAATTCCCCTTCCCCAGAACAAAATTGCAAACAGATTCAACCAACCTTGGGTGAGATCTGGCAGAGAATGTTCAATAAAGCGAGTAGCTGCTTGATAATTCAAGGTAGTTGAACGCTTCAATGGTGCTTCATGAACAAATTTAGATGCAAAATAATCGATCTACCGTAAGAGGAAATAGTAACATAACAACACAAACAATGCTGATATAAACTAGAAATCAAAACTCAAACATACCTTTACTCAAGCCTATGAACCGTTCTAGTTTCTCTTGATACAAGCTTAATCTCTCCTATATGCATAAAGAAAGAATAAGAATGATTCTTCCCATGGGAGAATAACATTACTATCCATATGAGCAAATTTCAGATTTAATCACCAGATACAAGGTAGAATAATTACAAGCTCTGACTTGATAGGATGATCATCTGGATGAACTCCGCTACACCTCAACTTTACTGAAATTCACCAAAACAAACAAAAATTTCGCTTCCGTAGTCCAAAACAAAAGAGAAACAAATCAATTATAATGACGAGTAATCAAAGAAGTTTACATGCGAAGAGAGTGGTAGTGGCTCTAGAAAGCAAAAGCATAGATTGAGCCCGCTGGAGAGGCCGCATTTGAGCAAGAACATCAGGCTCCGCGATAGACAGGAAGGAAATAAGGTGAGTTTGGACTTGTTCTACGCTGTCCAATGTCATCTTCACTGAATCCATCGCTTTCTCGGGTACCACAGCAGATTCTCGAACACCTCCCTCCATATTTGCCCACGATTTTGAACTCCGTCACTATCACCGGCTCACACAGAAATCGATGATGCGAAATTCAAATCCTGAGGAGAAGATTATTTGCGAAGGTGATGACGATGGCGAAGGGGAGATTGGACTGTCGTCGTTGTGAATTTGCAGGTGGGAGAGGGGGCGGGTAGGGCTTTTGGGTTCGAACTGGAAGGGGTTTATGCGGCAGTTTGAACCGATACACGTCCGATCTCCGTGTGTGGAGATCTTTTCAAAGGGTTTAAATGCACTTTCGATCCGAGGTAACTTTAGTACGACTCTAATTGTATGGGTCACTATCAAGTTTCAAGTGCCAGCGTACAAATAGTTTGGGTGCCCATACTCTAGATCTCACAATTTACTCCTTCCGATTCAATGTCTTCACTTTTCTTGGGATCAAGATCAAGCGTTCTCATGACACACTGCTCAGTATCTGGCTCAAACCTGCCGCTAACAAATATTATTCATTTTAACTGTTCTCATGACACACTGCTCAATATCTGGCTCAAACCTGCCGCTAACAAATATTATTCATTTTAACTTATTATGTTATGCATCGTTATCAACCTCATAGTTTTAAAAAGCATCTACTAAGGAGAAATTTACACACCTTAAGAGAAATGTTTTGTTTCCCTTTGCAACTTATATGGAATCTCATAAACCATATCTTTTCAACTATGGACCCTCCAATTCGACTTAGCTATGGACCCCGACATTGATTTCTTTTCCATTCTATTCCATTTTTGAAGGAAAAACTTTTTAGATGTACAAAGTCATATTATTTTACATATATTTTACCATTATAATTAAGTATCAATGTTGTTTAAAGATGCACACATAAATAAATATATTTTGGGAGTGATAATAACCAACAATGAGTTGTTACCACGTGTGATGTCCCACATTAGTTGGGAAGGAGAACAAAACACTTTTTATAAGGGTGTGAGAACTTTCATCTAGGAGACGTGTTTTAAAGCCCGAGGAGAAGCCCGAAAGGAAAAGTCCAAAGAGTAGGACAGGAAGGGTTGATCATTTGCTTGTCTCCAAGGAGCATGCAATAACTCAATTTCAACTCCATTGGAATAGGCAAGAAGCTGGCAGTCATTTAGATATCAAAGAACAAGATATTCATAAGCAACACTACGATGCAGATCGCCAATTCTAATATCTTTTTGGAGTTTATGGCTATGTAAAAACAGAATATACATAATACAGAAACAGAGGGGGTTGTACAGATTTAAAGCAGTTCATGTAATTGTACACAGAGCTAAAAAGAAAGCACTAAAAGAGGCGAAGAAGAAATGTGTTGGTATGTCCGATCTATGGAATCTCAACTAAGACATCTATGGTTACAGATCCCACAATCCATATTTCCAGCAAAAAAAGGGCAGAGGTTTGTGTACTTCCCTCGTAAAGAAGAAAGAAGGCACAACAGAAGATACCATATGTGAGAGGTTGAAATCACTAGTTCGATTCATCTCCCTCCTTCGATTTGGTACTGTCTGGTTTGGTGGTGACGGTAGCGGTAGCGGGTGAAGTTTGCTCTTCGACAGAGGAGTTTGATTGGATATCTTTCTTAAGCTGCACCAAAATCATGGTCATGTTATCACATCCCTCGCCACCAGATGTGGAAGGTGCCAAACAATTATCGAGTACTCTCTCTACAACCAGAGAGAGTTTATTTTCCTGCATAAGTTATAGCACTTGTTAATAATCAGAAGGCAGAGAGAACTGGGAGGAGAAATGTAACGGCCTAAGTCCACCACTAGAAGATATTGTCTTCCTTGGGCTTTTCCTTTCGGGGTTTCCCTCGAGGTTTTTAAAATTCGTCTGCTAGGGAGAGGTTTCTACATCTTTATAAAGGGGGTTTCGTTCTCCTCTCTTTGTAATGGCCTAAACCCACCACCAGCAGATATTGTCCTTTTTGAGTTTTCCCTTTCAGATTTCTTTTCAAGGTTTTTAAAACGCGTCTGCTAGGGAGAAGTTTCCACACCCTTATAAAGATGTGTTTCGTTCTCCTCCCCAACCGATGTTGATCTCACAAGAAAATATTCAGAATCTTGACCTCATGAAAATGGGTTATTGGTATTTTCAGGAGGTTTATAGAATGCCCTCGCAGTTTAATCCCAAAGATGCTACGCCAATGAATGAAGGATGTGGTTTGACACATCCTTTTCCAGCTCTAGGTTCAAGTTCAAGCTCCAGGGTAGAAAAGGTCAATAATTTAAAGCTTTCATTGTCAACCAGACTTTGCATGAATTAGTAGGATGGATCAGGAGCATAGTTTTAAGCTACCCAATAACCGATCATTGAAAAAAATATATTGGTAAATCTCAAGAACAACAAAACCTGCTCTGCCTTGCTGAAAGATAAACTATTTTACTTACTGATTGTAGCTGTTCATGTATAAAATCTACTAGCTGCTGGTTAGACATGCAATCCCTGAAAGAAATTCATCAGAACAGATATTAGATCAAAATTTCAAGATTACTTCAATAAACCAAATTAAAATGATAATATGACAAATACTTGATGCTCTATTCAATAAATTTTCAGTTTTACACTCCTTTAAGGGCATACATTTAAGTATACTGTTCAGATAAGCACGTCTGCACTATCATCACCATTTTGCTTAAAGAAAGTGAATTAGATTATCATATTAAGCTAAACCAAGTGAAATTTCAATGCCACTCAACCTTTAATACTTGTTTAATGGAAATACCCAATGAAAATGATATGGATATGTAATAGAAAAAATAATAAATAAAAACCAAGCTAAGGAGGAACGGTAAATACATACCATATCCCATCACAGGCTATCACAATAAACTCGTCATCGTCGCAAAGATCAACCTAATTAAAAGATTACCCAAAAAAGGAAAAAAGAATGTCATGAAAATTTTAAACCTTGAAAAGTATATATAATGAAACAATTGATAATTCAAGTACGAGGAAAGTGGGAGGCTTTATTTTAGACATTCTTTGAGAAATTTGAGAGGGAAAAAACAAAAAGGATTTTCATGGGTGAAAAAGAGAGAGATGATGTGCATGAGATTTGGACCGACTCACTTTCTGTTTACGCGCTACTAAGCACAAACTCTCTTTTGAAACGCATAAATACCGAATTTTTGTAAAAGAAAAGAGGAACGAGTACTAAGAGACTTGAGAGTGACTCTCTCTAATCAATAAGCAGGAGAGGGACAAAGAAACTCAATTGGCTACTAGAGACGAGCAAGAGCTAGGGGCACACTCGACGAGCAGACAAGGGGCTTTTATCCCAAACCATCTCCTTACTGCATACCTCCTTAGTTTCAGGATGAACCCTTGACGAAAGAAAGATTAATGAGACTGATTAGGAAAGACGCCCTGCGTATAATGGCTAAATAATTCCCTGGTCTCCTTTGAACCCCCTCTTCCCCCTGATACAACTAACTTATTTTCCAAAAATAGAAAAAAAGAACATGTAGGATACTCCAAATAAAAATACATTAATTCACAAATAAAAATACCCATAATTTATTACCCGGTTGCATAAGAAGTAGATAGTGAAATTTACATAGCCATAGAAATTTGAATTGTAAATACAGCAGGCAGTATACGTACAGTGGTTACATCAGGATTTGCAGTGATAATTTGCTTTTCAGCAGGTAAAAATTTATTCTGCTTAAATTCCATATCACCTGCAGTAGTTGAAAGATTAGATAACACTGAGTTATAGATATCAGCCGACTGCAAATTCACCTCCACAAATTTTTAAGTTGCTAAATTTTATTGTTCATATTTTCTCTTTCAATTAATTGCTTCTCGGTCCGAGAGACTGAGAGTGAAGAGCATTGTTTTCCACCCTTTTTTAATTAAAATGTTAAAAGCTTTCTCTTTTTTTTTTTTTTTTTTTTTTGAAGTCAGAAACCATACTTTTGTTGAGTAAAAATGAAAGAATATAAGGCATACATAAAGACAGCCAAATAAAAGATACCAAACTAGAGTAAAAGTGCTCCAGTATAATGAAATACGACCTAGGATAGTTACAGAGAACCTAGACTGAGTCCCAAAGAGTAACATGAAACCTTACAAGGATTAAACCTCCTAAATTACTAGCTTTTTAAGTCCAAATTGCTAGATCGTAGTCTACTTATTCATCAAACACCAGGGAAAAAAGTGCGTTGTACAAATCATAGATACCGGGAGCTATAGAAAAGTTGCCGAGAAAGTAAATAGTAGTAGTTGATCAACCAAGATATTGAACATGAAACAAGTAATACTCAAGAAACTTGCAGTCTCCAATTAAAAAAAAAAAAAAAAAAAAAGACTGTTCTAGGGCCAGATCAGAGAAAGAAATCTGCCAAGTAGAAATTCACATACCAATAGCTCTGGCAAGGTTCAAGCTACCATTGACCCGTCCAGCATGTATAAAACCACCAGCTTTAAGAATTCTGTCCCTCTCTATCTCAAGATCAGGCTTGTGATCCCTAGAGAGGCTGTGAGCCTGAACAAGAGTAATCATGTTGGGACCGTTTATATTATGTCTATGATTATAAAGCATGCAAGCCATTTCACTGAACTTCTCAACTGATGTGTATATCTATGTGCAACATGCCTTGTCCATACGTACTTGTTTACTTTAAACTTTGGAACATCTTGGTTTCATTATCTAAAAACTGATGTTAAAAATATTTTTGTATACTGGTTAATTAAAATTGTTTATGGTTGCAGTTTAGTTCAAGATCTGTTTGGAAAGATTTTATGTTTTTATGTTTTCATTAGCTCATTCTGTATATTTATTTAAAATATTTAAAAATTATAACTAATAGTTACACACGAACAATCTGTATAGCAAATTATTAAAAAAAAAATACATGAGAGCTGAAGTATAAGATCTTTCCTGTTTTTTCTTTTCTTTTCTTTTTTTTCTTGCTGATTCTGTTCTAAAGACTGTTTCAGGAGAAAACACAGCGAAGAGTTTTCTACATCGAAAAACCATTTCTCGTTTTTAACACTTTTTTTTTTTTTTTTTTACTTTAGAGCAATAGTGCTGAAAAAAAAAACCACACTCAACACTTTCAAGCGAAATAAATACCTGGCCCTTCCTTGATATCACGCAACGTGAATCACCAGCATTAGCAACAATAAGTTTGTTATTTCTAATAATTGCAACACAAGCTGTACACCCCGAAGTGGGGCCAGAAAAATCAGAGTGCGGACCCTGCCCAAAATCACATTACTAAGTTTGAATCTAAAATAATTAAGCTGAAATGATATACATATCAGGTGGAATCAAACTGCATCCAAAAGCTACGAACTGTATTTTAATAATAAATATTTGGCAATGTTTAACAGTTTAAAGGTAACTGAAGGACATGACACCTTCACTTATGACAGGACCAAGACAAACAGAAATTTAGGGAAAGGTAAAGATTTTATGTACTGGTTGTTTGCATGTGCAACAATTATTCTACGTTTTTTAACATCATATTCTATGGATTTCATTTGATTCATTATCTCCAATTATGAACTCTTATACATTCATCAATAGGTAATTATTGAAATGTATTACGATAAAACTATATTTTAAGCAATGTTCTCTTACCATATCACACTTCTTTTTAGTGAAAAATCGAGCTTAGAATGAAACGATATCATGCCTTAATTTTTCAAAAACTGAGTGTCATTACGTTTGTGACATGTTCATATCCTTGTTCCATGTTTGTGTTTGCTTCTTAGTGGGTCAAAGAGCATGGGAATAAGGTTAGAACAGCCCATAAGTTAAAGGGAATCTCCAGAAGGCAAGTTCTGAGTCAAAAAGATTATTTTACTAGGCAGGAGTCGGGCAATCACAAGTAAGGGAACCATAAGGCATCCACTCTCCCACCCTAAATCAAGGGAGATTGTAAACGTACTCTCATCACTAACAGTCCTGCCATGTCTTGAACCAAATAATAAAAAAAGTAGCCACCACAATATCAATCCAAATGACCTTCATTGCAACTCATATAATTCCTATTCTAAATAATTTTGGGTGCTGATTTACCCATGAATGAGAGAATTAATAGCTTCAACTTGCCTAATTATGAGACAACTAAAATCATTTACTAATATAAAAGAAGTATTTCGTCTATAAGAATAACAAAGCACCTTATGCATAAGACTAGTTATGGTTGTTATGAATATGAATTAATGTATCACGCAGTTCTCAGCCATCAATACTTCGGTAGAGTGACACTATTCATAATTCACAATTTCATTGATAATGTAGTTAAAAAAAAGTAACTTAAATTCCATTACTTACCTCCTCAAAAGCCCAATCATCAGCCTGGTCATTTGCATCACTGCTTTTTGGTGACCAGATTAACCCCTCTATCATGCCAGTGAACTTGTTCAATCTGTCACCCAAAATAGCTAATTCTCTCCATCCTCTTTGTCCACGCATCATTTCATCCATTCTGGGGAACCAGTATTAGTTATAAGTAGGAAAATCAAAAGAGATGACAATAAAGCGATGAATGGTGGTAGAATCATAGAACAGTGTTTCTGGATAACTAAATTTCCATTTCTTAAATTAGTATAGTTTCAGCAACCAATGTATCTCATAGTAAGTGTTGCCTCATAAGAAGTCATGGGTCACTCAAAGCCTTTGTGTAATCTAATTCCATTAACTCCACCAAGAAAACTTGGGTTTCTGTCAATGTCATAAGAATTCATAAAAGATCTCAACGGAAAGCTTTGTTTCTATAAAATAAACATAATAAATTAAAATAAAAAGAGAAAGTTGGAGACATTACTAACCTGGGGATTCAAATTCACAGAGGAACTTGATAAAAAGGAAAAAAAAAAAAAAAAAAAAAAAAAACCCCTCTAGTTGGAATCATGAAGGGAAAAAAGAGATGAAGAAATATGCATAATTTTTTTCTTTTAAAAAATCTCATTAAAAGCACACCCCTTTGTAACAAGGAAAAATCCAATGATCATGAGAACTAAAAATCTCCTTCCATTCCCTTTTGAAGAACCACCTATTTCTTTCAATCCAGAGGAACCGACATAAATAGGGTAGCATCCACTTGACAGCCCAAACACCCAACAATTTGAGAAATAGAAATAAATACCAACTCTGATTCATAGTCCAATAGTGAGAAATAACCTCAAGTACGCTTTCTGCACAGAAGTTCCTATATCTCCAGCTGCATAAGCTTCATTTTTCTTCACTTGCTGATGTAGGTACTTAGCACAGAACTTCGCAACCACCTTACCTGGATTCTTGAACATCTTGTATAAGTAACCGTATTGAAGTTGAAAATGTTGAAATGTTCTGGATGTGTGTGTGTGTATGGGGTGGGGTGTTGCACAAAATGAAATTACCAAGTACTTGTAGTTATTTAAAGCTTTCTCGATTCATTAATGAAAATAATTCGTACTTGTATTCCAAACTGGGCCTCATACTTTCTTAATTATGAATGTGATTTAGTTTTAATGTGTTCGATAAAATCAAATTTGTTGCTTTTCTTCTAGATTGGATTTCTTTTGAATAGTCCCTTTCATATAGTTATTTAATTTCAGTAGGTCCATCGCTATAAATCTCAATCCTATAATGCTGCAAATAAAAACCGAAGTTAAATTTTCTCAATGCGATCAACTTACTGTCAATAGTATATATGAAACGATATTTTCATTTTTTTTTTTTTTCCAGACACATTACTCATAATTGTAGCATAAGAATCGAACAAGCCACATCCAAAACAGAAGAAAACTTATGCCCCACATATTAAGAAGAATCCATCACTCAAAAGCACACATGCATTTTACCTCCATGGCCATCATAAACGCCAAAGAAGGAAGTGCAAGCATCCAGATCAGGAATTGCAGCATGCTACAAAACAATGAATAGAAAATATCATTGCAACAGAAATGCAAAATTTTGAAAAGAAGAAACTTAATTGAGCTCTAATTAATCAGATAAAGAGTACAGCCATTTCATTGATTACTTACAGCATCTTCCATTGTGGCACGCCATCCTTGCATGGACGATAGTCCAAATCTAAGACGACTATTTTCACCATCTTCAGAGCTCTTCTCAGTTTTTGGATTGCTGAGGTAAATGCCCATTTCGATCTGACATCAAATAGAACGTATATAAACCGTTTACCCTCTCCTCTATAAGTGGAAACGAGGTCAATAATGATCGTCATGCTTAGAATACACTCAGGACAAAGCTTTTGTTAATACATTAACTCTAAAACTGAAAAAAGAACAAGGCCCCAGTGTAATATCAGATTTCCGAGAATGTAGCAGAAGAGCGTGCAAACAAAACTCTGAAACCAATAATTTAAAAAAAAAAATGGTTCAATTCTACGTGCCCATTTCCTGATCGATCTAATAGATGCACTTGCCAACATATAACAAAGAAAATATTATTTGTTATGTGAGACTAAAAATATCTATCAAAGAAAAAAAAAAATGGTGACAGAAGATCACCTATCAACTTCTGTACATCCACTTGCTGGGTCATACACCAAGAGCCTAAGATCAATCCATTAAGATATATATATATATATCAGCATCAAACAAACACTCAGGGAGCAAAACATTTTCCAAGTAAAATATAAAGTACTCATCAAATTTCCTTATCAAAGCTACCAACAGTATATGAGAAGGCGTGAAATGGAATAGAAGAACAAGAACATCTACATTCTCGAGGATCCCAAAATTCAGTTGGATATATTGCAGGAAAATGAGATCCAAATTTCAATAGAAACTTCGATCAACAAGAGAAAATGGAAATTCCTGAATCACTACATACCCAGAAATCCTGACGGCTCAATTACTTGAATTAAGACTAAGAAGCAAACTAATCCAGATAAGTTATTGAAAGCCAGAATCGCGATTAAATAGAAATAAGATTCTCAACACCGGAAAAGTGAAAAATCTGCCAGCAATCCCAATACCGCAGTACGTACTGTTCAAAGTAGAAAATATTCCAAATTCCAGGCAAGCGAGAAAAGTGAGGTGAAAGCAAGCTTTTCTCAGAAATCAATGAAAATCCACGTGAAATCTTGAAAAAAAAGAAGTCACCAATAGAATGAAGAGATGGAACAAACCACGAGAGCAATCAATCGCACAAGATATTGCCAGAAACACACAGCGATGTTCGAAAGTGAGTGTAATCTTCTGAAATCGAATCGAATAAGCTCCAACTGTAGCAATTGTATAAATACAGTCGTTGTCTGGTCTTCGCCTCAGTCGTTTACTATTCTTGGTAAGCTCGTTTCAGAAATTTTCACTTTCTTGTTCAAGCTGGAGGCTATAGTCAACTCAATCAGTCATTTTCGCTCTCGTTTCCCAACCTTACCTTTTTCTCATTCCTTCTCATAGCCATGGCCAGCCAACAACTAGAAATCCACCTTTAAAATCACTCGACTTACTGTAGCACACGGTTCCAATAGTACAAATTACTTGGCTATGGTGGCGAGCCTTCGCTTTGTCGATCGGCCGATGAAGCGAAGGCCTACCCGCGCCGACCTAAGCTCGTAAGCGCGGGCATTTGATGATATAACAGCCGTTGATTCGTATGGATAATAAAATACTCTTCAAATTCAGGTTTAGTTGTTAATTTTTTCTTTAAAAAAGGTTTAGCTGTTAAATTTTTTTAATCAATTTAAATCTTATAATTAATTTATAATACTTTATTTAATTAAATCATACCAAATATTTTACTAATATTGGGTGGGTTTAGACTTTAAATTATGAACAAAAAAAAATCCTTAAAAATATTATTTTTTTTTAAACCATATTAAATATGCATATTATTTATTTATTTATTTTTATTAGCCTCAAAATTCTTAAAATGAAAATTTTTGGGTATAAATGAAATTTACAGTTCATTTTTTAATATAATATAATTTTGAATATTAATATTTTAAAATTTTCGACTCAATTTTGATGAATTGATTGGATATCACCAATTATCTTTATTATTTATTTCAATAAATGAGTGTTATTTGTTTGGCTTATCAAGTTTTTTAGTAAACAAAAATAATTAATGTATTATCCCATGCTCGATGATGGGATTTAATTAATTTATATAAAATTCACCTCAAAATATTTATACTCATATTTTTTTTTATTATAATTAATGTATTATCCCATGCTCGATCGTGGGATTTAATTAATTTATATAAAATTTACCTCAAAATATTTATACTCATATTTTTTTATTTTAATATTTGTTTATTTAGTTCAATTTCATTATTTAATTATTTTAATATATAATATTTTGCATGAAATAAGGTGCAACGTGTCAAATAATTAAATAGTGTTTTAATTTTTAAAAAAATATTCCATTCATTTTTTAATGAGTCACAGAACGTCTAGTTTGTGATTAATCTAAAAAATAATTGGAACATAAATATTTTATAAGATTATTGTATCACAAATCTTTTGTTCCATATTATTATATCTTAAATATAATTATTGAGTTGCACAACAATTTTCTATATATATATATATATATATATATATATATATATATATATATATATATATATTTTTTTTATTTTTGGTGTCAGACAAATATAATAATTATTACGAAAAATAAGAATCTAACATTTTTTTTTTTTTACTTATGAAAGTTGGATAAGATATCAACTATCATCTCAAAAGTCGATGGTTTGATATCCACCCTCTAATTATTAGGCAAAATGTTTTTGGTAGACCACGTAAATACTCATTCAATTTTACCTTTTTTTTTTCACTTTAAAGTTATGAAAAAACGTGGCTTGAAAATATTGACCTTCATCAAAGAAAAGATTAAATTCAAAGGTTTAAAATTTAAATTTTAGTTCTATAATCTCCGAAAACAAAAATCGTATATGATCTCGAGCCATCTTTCTTATTAGAAAATTCATTAATTTTACCTATTTTTTACTCTATAGCTATCAAATCGACTAAGTCACACTCCTTTTCATCTAGCAACGCTATAGAGTATTTAATGGGTAAAGGCGCAAAGGGAAGGAAAGTGGTATAGAATTGACCAATTCAACTAATGGATCAAAGGGTGACGTCTTATCGATAATTATGCTGTCTTTCTAAGAAAGACTATCAAAATTCTCTACCAATTCAGTGGGCACAAAACCATGTTACTAGGAACTATTTGAAAAGCAATTTTTTTTTTTCAAAAATAATTTAAAGTAGAAAATAAAATAGAATTATAATAATTATTAATCGATATTTTAAGGGCACCTACAGCTATATCCAAGAAAAACGATCGAAGTCGACCAATTTAATGGAATAGTAACGTCTCAACATAGGTATTAGTCAACTGGTTAAAATATATATCATCAACCCAAATGTCGGGAACTCCTCAAATACCTGCCCACCCTCCCGACCAACTCATCGAGCTTTTGTTGTACCATTCAGTAGGCAAAAGTTCTGCATTTGACAATAGATGAAAAGGAAGGGTTATTGAGTGGTAAAGCTCGGGCGATTTAAGGGCTCTAAAGTACAACAAGCAATGTATTTGACATCATAATTCAAAATCTAATGTAAAAACTGAAACCTGAATTCCTGTCATTCTCGTGCCACCTGAGACGACTTCGACGGGGAAGCGAGAGAAATCCAAGCTCCTAATTACTTAACAAAGTTGATGGTAGAACTCGAAAAAAGAAGAAATGTACAGCTCAATAAAACGGATCGGTTAAACGTCTTTCGTGACGAAACGAAAATTTTTGATCAAAAACGTAATGGGAAATGAATCCCACATGACCCAATTCACGCAAGTAAATTCTCACATGCTTGGATTTCAACACTTTGAGTTGCCAGAATTCCTTCTCCAGAAGGGCTCGAGTTGAGGATCTTCATAACACTACCAAAAATGGACTTCTGGAAATAGTTATCTTCAAGCTTCTCCAGGATCTCCTTCACGACAGAAAAATCCAAACCCCCGATCAATATTAACTTCCCGAGGGTATCACCAAAAAAGTTTGGCACGTTCGGATAATCGATGCCTATATCATCCATCATGGACCCGTAAAGAAGGCACCCGGTACCGATATCCTTTGCAGTGAAGACATTCTTGTGAAGCAGGTGGTCAAGAAGCTTAACAACTGGGTCTACACATGGTGGAATCTTTTCAAGTGCTATGGTAAGAGATTCTTTAACAACCTCGGGGTGATATGCTGGAGATTTTAGCTCCTCTACACACAGTAGCGCTTCATCGAGAATCCGTACACTGAAGTATTCCTCGAGCAGTGAAACGGTTTTTTTGTGAAGATCAGCAGAATTGGATACAACAGCAGGAGCTGTTGGCTTCTGAGGAGAGGATATGGTGGATGCAACTGGAGGAACTGGTCTAGCATTGTGAGCGATGGGCTGGATTCCAGGCGTGGGACTTGTTCGTGCAGGAGATGCACCACTGCCCTGTAGCAAGGCGCTTGTTTTCCCAGTTATTACACCACCACTTCCCTGAGGTAGATATTTTGAATTAATGGAAGGTGTTTTGCCAATTAATGGCGTCTGGGCACGCTCACCCCTTGGCATTGATCGGGATCTAGGAACCACCTCCCAATCGTCCAAATCAAGTCCAGGCATACCAGGCATTTTCCTCGTTCCAGGAGGCATTCCAGGCATCATACCTCCAAAGCCAGGACGAGCAACAGGAAATCCAGCAGGACTTAGTCCCCCAAGTGCCTCAGCATTACGGCCATTTCTCATCATTGCCATTGAACCGGGACGAAGCCCTAGATTCTTCTCAGCCTCTGAATGAATTTCAGTGATGGTTTTTGCTTTCACCTGTGCCCCAAGAAACAAACCATTAGATTTGCAGATTCATATGCATGGAAAAAAGAAAATCTTTAGAGAAAACCCAAGAACAAATCTCCAAGAATGAATTCAATGGAATCTTTCTGTAACGACCTAGATCCACCGCTAGCAGATATTGTCTTCTTTGGGCTTTCTCTTTCGGGCTTCCCCTCAAGGCTTTAAGGGGAAGGTTTCCACACCCTTATAAATGGTGGTTTGTTCTCCTCGCCAACCAATGTGGGGCATCACAATCCACCCCCTTTTAGGGCCCAGCTTTCTCGCTGGCACTCTTTCCTTCCTCCAATCGATGTGGGACCGCCCCCAAATCCACCCCCTTTTAGGGCCCAGCTTTCTCGCTGGCACTCTTTCCTTCCTCCAATCGATGTGGGACCGCCCCCAAATCCACCCCCTTTGGGCCCAGCGTCCTTACTGGCACACCGCCTCGTGTCTCCCCCCTTCGGGGAACAACGAGAAGGCTGGCACATCGTTCGGTGTCTGGCTCTAATACCATTTGTAACGACCCAGATCCACCGCTAGCAGATATTGCCCTCTTTGGACTTTCCCTTTCGGGCTTCCTCTCAAGGCTTTAAAACGCGTCTGCTAGGGGAAGGTTTTCACACCCTTATGAATGGTGGTTTGTTCTCCTACCCAACCAATGTGGGACATCACACTTTCATTACTAGAAGCTATCAGATACAAGAAAAGAGGAGCAAACAGAGAATATAAGCCCCATCAAATTGATCCTCAGGGGATTTTGGCCCAAAAAAAACATTGAACTTGTCATGATAAATTATTACATAGAAACGTAGCCACCAATATTATCTCAAGGCATACATACAAAACTAGGGAAATGCAGAAAGGCATAACATAAGAGGACCATATAAAGTAACACAAACAAAGAAATTCTAATACAATAAATATTTAACTAAAAGAAAAAGTTTCACCTCTTCACGCCTAGGAACCCAATTATTGGCCCGTAAATCAAGAACATCACGGACCATAAATCTCAACCTAGGTGCTAGTTGAGTGTTTGCAGCGAGCTCCTTCAACCGGCTGAAATATACATCATTGACCCGCCGAGATTTTGGGCTTTCATCCATCTGCTTGCCAATTGTGTTAAAAAACTGACAAATAGCCTCAACATTCTCCTCAGCAGGGCATGTGTTATTGTCGGACCCCAACAGCTCCTGATTTATAAAAAATCGAATTAACAATACAGGCCATTCATAACAAAGAACATTAAGAACTCTAAGCAGACGGGTACTGGTAATTACCAGAACAATATGGTGAACAATCCTTTCAGTCACCATCTTCTGTTTAAGAAGCTCACCTATCAGGCGAATGTTTCCAAGAGTTCGAAGCTTAACCATTCTTTCCTTATCTCTTCTTTCCGTTTCATGCTCAGGATCAGTCAGCCGCCCGGTTTCTGCCCTTATGTGCTCAGCACCTTCAAATGCCTCTTGGCAAATGTTTAAAAGAACACGTTTAAAAGTGATATCTTTCTCTCCAGGAACATCAGATGGGAATGGAGGAAGCTTGTCATTAAGGTCAGAGCACAAAAGTGCATACATAGGGCAAAATGTGGGCTCAAACACGGCCTTCTCAAATAAAAGTGATATAACCTCCTATATTCCATAACTAAAATCATGTTAGTCCATTATCTAACAAAATATCTCAAAGCACAACTAGATGCAATAGTAGGAACCTTCAAAATATCAGCGGACACAATTCCAGAGTCAATCAGTTGACCCTTCAGTATGTCGAACTTTTCTGGAGTCAACTTATTAAGTATACTGTAAAAAACAGAAGAGGAAATATTTTCTTAATTTCCAATATTCCATGATATGTTGTGAAATACTAAACCTGGGGAATGATAGTTACCCTTTCACTGTCTTCAAAACACGTTCCTTTTCTGAGATATTACCTCTTCTAACTGACCAAGGAACGTCGGCCTTGATGAGGGCAGGTGAAGTACCAACCTATTTGCGCAGGAAAAAAAAAACAATGCCAGGTCAGCAGATTGAGAAAGGAGCTCATTTTAGAACTTATGTCAAACGTAAAGCTTGTGTGAATAGAATAGATGGATGACCCCATAATAACCCTTCACATGTAAAATTTAAAGAGAGATGAACCATAACAATTATGAGTATATAATAACAAAATTGATATAACCTCAGATGGATTAAGTAAAATTGATCAGAAATTAATACCCCTTGGTTACCAGAAGCTTGACTCCTATTATTAGAGTCATGCAACCTCGACTGAGATTGACCTGATAAATCCTTATCCTCACGAATTGCATCCCAAGATCCTTCCTCTGCAGAGGCAGGTAACTGCCCAGATCGACCACGCCAATCTCGATTGTCTGGCTCAAAGTAACGACCTTGAGATTGTGATTGCTGCTGAAGAAAATAGGAACATATGAGTAATTAAAGTTCAACAAGGTTGTATGTGTGGGTGTGTCTGTATGGAAGGAAGAATGTAAAGGAATAGTTCAGGCATGATTATGATTACAGCACAGTAACTTAATGTTCTGAGTCATGAACTGATCCATACCAAAAACACAGAAAAGAACATTTTTCCTTCTGTTCCAAAATGGATGTTATTGATCACAAAAATATTAAACATACAATGTTTTCAGCACGAGCCCATGTTTGATCCTCCCCAAAAATCTCTGTCTCGACTTCTAATTTGACCTTCAAGATATCCTCAGGGACTGTTGCAACCTGAGAAAAAAATATGTTAATCGACAATCTATACATGTGGTGAATGTATATGATGATAAATATTATCCCAGCAATACCACTGTGTGAACTAAATATGACATAATAAAGAAAAGGGTTATTTTTCTTTCCACCAACAAAAAGCATTAGCCAATTAAACTAAATAAGCGTTCGGTACAGGTAAATGAACAAGTACCTCTCTAAGCTGCAGAATCTGGTCTCGAGTGTACTGGATTCGCTCACGACCTTCAAACCGTAGATCTCCAGTCTAAAACAAGTACACAGATATAATTATTAGACGAGATGTATTAAAACACATCATAAAAGTTGTACAATTGATCTAGAATAAGGGATTACTTAGAACTATAACAAAAAGTGGACTACAAGGCATCCCTAAATGTAGATAGAGAATTCTCACGACAGACTTTAATTAATAATCAAAAGTTCCTGCAACAACTTAAGGACCCCTCAACTAATCTGAAAAAAATGGCCTAACTTTATATTTACAACTTAAGGATCCCTCATAAAATGGTTATCATCGTGTTTTGAATGCATGACCCAAAGGCATAGATATACGACTTGTATATACATGCAAACATACACAGAATTACAGTCCATAGAGACAAAAAAAAAAATGGGCTCTGGGCTACTTCATTAACATAATAAACTTCTGCGGATTGAAATCAATGCCCCATATCCAATTAAATACTAATTTCCAGAAATTTTGTAATTCAATATGTAATGTAGGTTCTTTATGGGCATCGTTAACTCGAGCTATGCCCACCTAAAATCCTACATAATATTCTATGTCCATATTTACATCAGGTACACGTACTTGAGTGCCCTGGCAAGAATTAGGACAACATCACTTTATAGAAGAAATCAAGAAATCACGATTAACATGAATGCTAGAAGCTATAAGCTATTATCAACTAAAAATCTTTAACAAGAAAAATACAAAACGACGTCAACCAATACCCAAGGCCAACTAAACATTCATCAAATTTTACAATACCCGTTGATTCAATTGACACTTAGAGCAGGAAAATTTAAAAACAAGTGACGTGAACAAAGTTAAGGCAAAACCCAGAGAAAACAACGTCAAAACGGGAAAAAGATAACACTTTGATACATTCTAGATCTATATAAACAAATCCACACAATAAAAAGAACATAAATACACCACGAAAGCCCCAAAATCATCCATACGCACACACACATCAGGCAAACCATATCCCTAACGCTGTACGGATAATAAACCGACCTTAAGGGTTAACGTAACGCCGCCATGAGGACGAAGCGACGAAGAATCGGCAGAGGATGAATCGAAGCGAGTAGTAGCAAATCTGCTTCCACGAACGCCACCGCCACCACCTGGTCTCAAACTTATCACCGACTTATCTTCCTGCATAACTCGACCGACGAATTCGTTGTTGAGCGTCAAAGAGAGGGATTAGGAGAGAGAGAAAGAGAGATTAAGACAGAAAGAATCGTTGATGGCGGAGAAAACGGAGAGGATTGAGATGGAGGATGTTCGATTGTTGTCGACAGATAGAGACAGAGTCGGGATTCTATCTCTACCTGCGTCTCTCTCTGAATCTCTTCGCAGCTGCAAAGAGAAAAATGGGGTGAGTGAGGAGAAACGCGAGCTCCAAATAAACCCTTATTCTTGCCGTTATTCCCTTTTCTAATTAATCCATTTCTTTTTCTTTTCGGTAATTAATTTTATAACAATTAAAATCTAATCCATTCCGTCTCTTTCATTGTTATTCCCTGAAAGCCGATTCCAAATTCAATTAAATACTTAAAAATTAAAAAAAAAAATTACAGTAGTTAATTGTGGGCCGGTGGCCTAATCGGTTTATTCTGGCCCAATAGAATTCTCAGAAAATGGGCCTGGATATTGCTTGTACATGGTCCGGATTGGGTTGGGTTAAACGATTTTTTTGACCTCACCAAAAGTTCGGGTTGGTTAGATTGGTAACTCAATCCAACTGAAAATTTTCACAAACCCAACCCCAAAAATCAATTTATAATTATTGAAAAAAAATAATAAAATAAAAAAATCAATCAAGAACCATAAGCGAAAATAGTAACATATTAACATAGTTTAACATTGTTATAAAACTAAAAACAACTAAAACATCAACATTTATGTATGGTATAGTTGACTTTTGTCTAACCCAACCCTTATAGTTCGGGTTGGGTTGGTCCGGGTTGTTGGTGCACATATATTTGACTTTTACGCATGGTATTATATGGGCCGGTGGCTTAATCGGTTTATTCTGGCCCAATAGAACTTTCAGAAAATGGGCCTGGATATTGTTTCGTGGGCTTGATTGTGCTAGCCCAAATAGATATAGATGAATTTTACGAAGAGCATATGGGCCTAATCGGTTTATTCTGGCCCAATATAATTTCGAGAAAATGGGCCTGGCCCATATAGATATAGTTGACTTTTGCAGCAAATAATTCATTGCAAATGCATGGACATTTCTTTTCCCATTTTTGGAAGGAGTACAAATGCAAAACTGTCCACACCTATATCCAAGCGTTTGAAAGCTTCCAAATTCTAAGTTTGGTGCCTAAAATTGGTGTCATTAATAATTTTCTTTATTTAAGTTAATTGAACCAAATTTACCTTATTTTTCAAAATAACAAAAATTAGTGAAAAAATAAATTAAAGTTTAAAATTTTCATTATAAACTTTTAATTCTATTACAATTTCAATAAAAAAAAAAAAAAACTTTTAAATAACATATTACAATTTATAAACTTGAAATTTTTGAAATAATATTATTCGTGTTAAATGTGTTGGATGATAAGAGTATCATATTGGCTGATTTAGACAATGATCATGAGTTTATAAACAAAAAATACTCTCTCCATTTTTATGAAGCCCAAAATAAACTATGAGAACTTATACTCAAAATTGACAATATCATACTATTGTGAAGAGTCGTGTTCATCTAACATGATATCAGAGTCATGCCAATAGATTGGTAAATTCTCAAATGTTGAACAAATGACTCCAAAAGAAAGAGTCGAGTCTCGATTAAGGGGAGGCCTACTTTGTTCGTAGGGAGGTGGTTAGAAGATGAAAGTCCCACATCTACTAATTTAGGGAATGATTGTGTTTATAAACAAAAAATACTCTGTCTATTGGTACCATTGTGAAGAGTCTGTTCGTCTAATAAATCTTGGCCTTCTATCTCAGTCCTTATTCTCGAGCCTCCGACCTCATAACTAATGGGAGGAATTTTTCTGTCTTATTTGAGGAGAATTTTCAGGAGTCTCCACATGTGAACCATCTCTATTAATATCAAATACATAACATTTAAAGAGAAAAACTACATTAGATCTTAAGATTTTTTTTGGTATAAATTGTGAATTTTGCAAAATTATTTATCGTTTAATTTATATGTTGAAAGATTAACGATATGAAAATTAATTATACAATAACACGTGTAAAATCATTTCCCACGTTTAAAATCCAATTCCCAACCCACCACATTCACAGAGCTTTCATGTCTTTCTCCGCCACTTTCTCGTCTCCTTGCAATGTCTATTCACAAACCAGAACAGGTTTCTGCTATTTCCTTGCTTCGAGGCCTTCCATGGCGGCTACTTCAATTCCCTCCGTCAAAACCTCGCTCGCCGCTTCAAAGTCAGCTTTTATGCGCAATGATTTGACTCTCCAGTCGTCATCTTCTCGCGGTGTTTTCTCGAAATCTCAAATTTCTGGTGTAACTGCCAGAGCGGCGTCGGAGAAAAGTATTTATGATTTCACTGTTAAGGTGCTTTTCTGTTTACTCATAACTCTTTTTCGTCTGATCGGTAATTCTTCAATGTTGTTCATCGGGAGTGGCGGATTATGGTTTGGCTACTGTTTTGTTTGTCTGTGCATATTTTAAAATTGTTGTGAAATTCGTTTGAAGAGTAAAATTTAACTGTGGTGATATTCACTTCAGCAAGCATTGATGCTGGTGATAATTCTGAATCAGAGCGATTAGAGAATTTCAAAATGGATTTTGTTTGAATGTTTGCGACGCGTAAGGACTGTTCTCTGGTGCAGGATATTGATGGCAAAGATGTTTCTCTGAACAATTTCAAAGGGAAGGTTCTTCTGATAGTAAACGTTGCATCTAGATGGTATTCAACCCTAGCTAACTTTGTTTAGGCTCAATACTTAGCTTTAAACTATGCAACATGATTTTCCTGAAGATTATCTAGAATTTGTATGTTGATCATTTCATTGAAGATTTATCTTGTTAATGACAGTGGTTTCGCGACTGGAAATTACACAGAACTGTCACACTTGTATGAGAAGTACAAAACTCAAGGTATGGAAGTGTTTTCGTTAGGGCTTTGCAGTATATATTGTCACTCCAAAGAACACCCGACACTATTCCAGCCAATCTGACATAGCTTTGTTTTTCCATCAATGGCTGCCTTTCTTTTGCTTATAAGATAGTTACTGCACCGGGGACAGGATTGCTTAGCCTAATTTTGGGTCAATATGCTTCAATAAGTTGTTACACCAATATCCATTTTGAGTTCGTTTCTATCTAAGCGTTTCTAGAATGAAAAATGATATCAACTTTGCTAGGCTGGACATATCCATAGCGAATGTATGAACCTTTCTTGTTACTACATGTACTATTCCAAGAGCTTGTAAGAACGCATAATAATAGCATCCATGTAGATTATGTATTTTGGAGCTCGGAGTCTAATGATACCTGACTAGTTTGTAGTGTAGTTAGAAGTTTCGGGCTATCGGTGTCTAGTTAAGAGAATCAGTTTCTACTTGGTGTATACTGCATATACTTTCGGGCTGTGCGCAATTTACACATGTTATTTGGTTAACTTTCACTTATATCTAAATTTATCACAATCTCTGTGTGTTTGTTTGGGAGAGAAGGATTTGAGATTTTGGCTTTTCCTTGCAACCAATTTGGAGGCCAAGAACCTGGGTCCAACCCAGAGATCAAGCAGTTCGCCTGCTCAAGATTCAAAGCAGAGTTCCCAATATTTGACAAGGTACACCAACTGCACGTATTGTCACGGAACGCTATATAAGGTAAACTTGGCAAAATAGTAATACAATTGTTGCTGCACATCAGGTTGATGTCAATGGTCCAAACACTGCCCCATTTTATCAGTTTCTCAAATCAAGTGCTGGAGGATTCTTAGGCGGTTTTATCAAGTGGAACTTCGAGAAATTTTTGTTGGACAAAAATGGTAATGTCATTGAGAGATACCCACCAACGACATCCCCTCTTCAAATTGAGGTATGACTGATTTTTCCCCCTTTTTGGGGACCTTATGAATTTCGTTGCATTAGTTTTTGCGCCCAAACCTACCTCTAGCATATATGGGCCTTCCGTTTAGACATTATCCGTCTGTTAGCTAGAGAGAGGTTTCTACCCCTTTTAAAAAATGTTTCGTTCTCTTCTCCAACCGATGCAGGATCTCACAATCCACCTTCCTTCGGGACCCAAGATCTTTGCTAGCACTCATTCCCCTCTTCAATCGATGTGGGATCTCATAGTGTTGATCATCTCTCACCATTTAACTTTTTCAATGCATATTTCCCAAGTCGCCAACTCATAAAGAATCCGTCCTTCCTCCCCTAATATTTTGCATACATTTATAAGAAACGTCCCCCAATTCTGAGCCGAATACCTAAATATGTTTTCATTTCTTGTTTGTCACGGGCCATGCATCCACAGCCAACCAGGCTAACCATGATTGAAAAGAAAGTGATTATCAGTTGAAAACACTTCCATAAACTTTAGCTATTCTGATTACGTTTTCTGTTTTTCAGAAAGATATTCAAAGGCTTGTAGCCGCCTAAAATCTAGAGCTGAAGAAGTTTAAATTGCTTTTACCATCATAGAGGCTCATCCAATGCGAGTTAACCTTTGAGTATGTACATTTCTTTTTCTATAGTGAGGAACCCTATTTATTATTATAGTGAGGTATTTTGAGAATTACAAATATTAGTGTGGGATGTATGGATGAGAGCACAACTCAGGTAAAATAAATGTCTTGTGAGAATATTTTAGGCTTTTTTTTTACGGCCTAATCTCCCAGGCATGTGTTTTTTCTAACCCTTGCTAGACCTTTTTTGTTATAATTATTCTCCACTATCTTTTCCCTTTTGCCTTCTCTATGCTCTCGTCCTGCCATTTCTTTTAATTCCCGTCCTAATGCCACCAAGGGCGTCGATGATTTAAATTCAGATGCCAGAGAGGGTAGGGGCAGAACACCCACCATGGTCACTGTTTAGGGTTTAGGGTTTAGGGTTTCAGGTTGGGGCAGAACACCCACCATTGAGAAAGTCCATTTTCACTCCATTTATTGATGAGAAGAAAGCGAGAGCAAAAGAGTTATTTAGACCACAAAAATTCTGCAAATGAAACTCATCTAATCTTTCAAGTATCATTTGATTTTTTTTTTTTTTTTTAAATTAAGTTTATAAATACTTGTTTTGATATCTAAAAAAGTAAAATTGTTTTTGTTTATTAAAGATTAACAAAAATTTTAGATGAAAATTATTAATATTTTGTTTAAAAAATAATCTTAAATTTAAAAAAAATATATTAATAACCTTCAAATTTTTAAAAAAATTTAAAAATACTTTGCCACCAATAATATATTTAACTTTTAACTTCATAAAAAAAGTCTTAAAAAGATTTAAGACTAATATGTTAATATATATATATACGAAAACAACCATACTTCATAGATTAAATTTGTTATAAAAGTTTAAAAGTTGGTATTAATATAACTTTTAATAACATTATTCTTTTTTAAAACTAAAACTAATGTTATAGTTAATTTTGATATTTTTTAAAAGTTGGTATTTTTTAGATTTTTTTTTTTTAATTTAAAAGTATTTTTTGAAAGAAAGTATAAAGGTTAAAGTAATTTTTATTAATTTAGCCTAACTATTTTTTTTTAAGAAAAAATGGAAAAGCATGCAGAGAAATAATAAGAAAATAATTATAATTTAAAAATAAGATTGAAAGAGGAACGCTTCTATTGTGAACTAATCTTATAACTGCACATTTATGAAGCCAAAGCCAAAAACGTTTGATACCTGTCAATGCTTCTATTGCGAACGAAGCTCTCTTAGTAACCACTTCTTACGCAGCATTGCATCTGAAGCCAAAAATGCTTCGATCATATTCAATACAAAGCCTGAACGTTATGGGAAGAAAAAAAGAAAAAAAAAAAAAAGGCTTACAGTCGAAGAACGACATTCTCCGACGGCGAAGAGAAAAACAGAGAGAAGAAATGCAAGAAATGATTTCAACGGAAAGGCATTGAGATGAGGAGTTAAGAAGCTTTTTACCTCTGTTACGTCTCTACCGAGAAGCGGGAACTGCAAAGAGTTTCGCCAAACCTAATCCGAGATAAGAGCGAAAAACTCCAGAGCTGTTAGGCCACAGAGCCAACTTCTGCCTCTCGCCTCACTTTATATTTAAATACATCTCAGGGCTTCAAATTAGATGGGCCGGGCCCATTTAGACCACAGTTCTCAGTGCTTCAAATTAGATGTGCCGGGCCCATTTAGACCACAGTTCTCAGTGCTTCAAATTAGATGTGCCGGGCCCATTTCGACCACAGTTCTCAGGGCTTCAAATTAGCTGGGCCGAGCCCATTTATACCACAGTGACCTGAAAAATGTATATTTACAGGCCAAATTTACCTTAGGCCAACATTATTTTACAAATTATGGTCGCATCACATTTTTCTTTTTTATTTAATGAAAATGTTTTCAAAATAATAGTTTGGAAACAAATTTAAAATTTTCAAAAAAAAGTACAAATTTTAAATTTAGTAATATGATATTTTGTACAAATTTAACCCATTTTGTGCATGGAATCGCTGGGGAAATAAAATTCAATTTTTTGGATTAATTACGTCATATTTATGATTTCTCCTCTTAGGAATATTGTTTAAAAAAAAAACAAAATTAATACTACTTATAATATAATCTAAGGTTTAGAAATTTTATTTGAACGTTAATGCAAAAGACGTAATAATTAAAAAATCAAAAATATATTAATCAAAGACTATGGATGGTTTTACCAGTAAGTCTCATTCTACTACCAGAAACTAGCTGGGGAAAAAAAACATAACACTGAGTGTACCATAAAAATAATAGCTGTGCCTTCAGCAGCACATTGTTCTTGATCAAACACAATCTATAATCCATGCAGGCGTAATACAAAGAGATATCATCATGTTAATGCACAACACGAGCAATCTGCTTGCGAAATTCGATCATCAACAGGCAGATCCATGTTTTCCTCTGTTAGTTTCACAGGAAGTCATGTGCATCTTAACGAAGAGGAAAGCCACCACCCGAAAATTCGACCTCCTGAAAAGGAAGACCGTGAGTCTTTAGCAATGCTACAATGGATTGAAGAACTAATATCATAGAGATTATGTTCCAAGATGCTGCCACTGATAAAAATCTGTGCTACCTTTCAAGTCCGAAAGGTTCTTTTTTTTTTTGTTTTTCCTTTTCTTCCCCTCGTCTAAGTCCCCAAGATGCAAAACTTTTACCATGAGGACGACCATTTATGAGGCTCAAGAAGTTCGCCGAGGAGATAAACACCCTTGTCCATGTTCTCATACCTTAGTTTGAAGCCTTTGCCAGCAAGGGATTTGATCAAGAAAGGCTAATGCCTAAACCGGTTAAGTTATGCTCACGTTGGCTTTTCCCTTCTCCTATTTTCTCCCATCGAACCTAACTAAATAACGGTACGCAATCTAGCTTACTACCGCTAACCTTTCCACTGCCAATCATTACTAATCGCAAGTCGTTCACATTAAAATCCCTTTAAACTCTCCTAGACAAAGTATACAAAATAGATGGCCTAGAAATCCTATCAACCAAACCAATTGATGAATATTGCTTCTTGATTATTAGCAGAACTTGCATCCTAAGAGAAACGAAAGCATGGGGATTTTTTCCCCATACTTTCGTGGATGTCCAAGCATTCCTACCTTACCTAATTTCGCACCACACAAAAGCTAATCTGATAGGATTTAGATTCGAGTAACTAATAGAATATTAATACTATTAATATACGATCATCAAGATTTAAAGTCATCGACTTCAAGATGACTGAATACAGAGAACTCTCCCATTTGACTACCATGACTACTAGTTAAGCACAAGATTTGGAACCAAGAATTACTGAAACATGAAGCCCAACAAGATAAATATAACAAATTCCATATATCATTTCTGAAAGCTTTGAGAAGTTCAGGTGACATGCACAAGCACAGCACGTGCCTGAGAAAAGGACGTAAATCATATTAGGATACGAGTAAATTCTGACCTGAGCAGGTGGCAGAGATGAAACCCAGTCTGATATATGAGTTGGCAAAAGCCCCAATGTGTTAAGCTGCAAAAGCCACATTCGAAATACGGGAAAATTAAGCAGTGATCACCAAATGCTAGAGAGATGCTAAGAACTTATAAGGGATTAAGTGATAAAAACATAAGACAACAACAAAAATAATAATAATAAGAAAACTCACCTTCCAAACACCTAATGCTAATCCTCCAAGGTTAAGGGCAATAAACAGCAACTTCGGTCCAAGAAGATCTACTTTACTGTCCTTGTAAGGCTCAAAAACTGCAGTGAGAAGATATATCAATAAGCTAAACCTACTAGAATCAAATTGCCAACATCGATAAATTCTATTATTTTTCCTAGTTCACAAATATGTATCTTATATAACGATTCTACAAACATAACAGTCAGAATTAAGCTTAACATTTTTCCGAATCTGCTGATAAAAGAAACTTGATCAAGAACAAAGAACTTAGAAGGTCCAAACCACCAAAAAAATGAAACAAGAAACATGATTATTCTCCTAAAAATGCCTCTTATGTAGAATACACTAATAAGGAGACTCGGGTCATTGGAAGATCTCTTAAAAGCCAGCTTAGCACTAACAAACATGAAGTAAAGTTGGCAAAAAAATGGATATTAATCCTACCCTTTCCAACGCCTTGCAGGGCACTTATGGGCTGCCAAAGAGCTGAAAATGTGATACCAATGCTAAATAAATGAACAGTGCTTCCAGCCATCCACATCATGAAGCCCATCATGAACAAATTCTTCAAAGGCGCCTGTGCCACTTCCCAAGCTTTCTGCTCATATATTGTAAGGTTGGTACTTCATTTGACAATAAAATTCTTGATGGTAAAGAACCAACATGAGAACAAAGACGCAGATTAAACATCATGGAAGGAAGATTCAGAACCAGAGTCTTCGTTAATAAACACTTGGAACTATAAAAACGATTCACATGGACAGAAATTCTTCACAAGAAAATAAAAACGATTAGTGGTTAAAATAGAGTTGAAATACTTAGAACCAAATTTCAAGACCTTCATCTTACGAACTTTTTTCTTTTGTAAAACAACATGTGTGATTTTCACCTTGGAGAGTTGTTTGAATTTTCTCCAACAGCTAAACGGCTTACAGATTCGACAAAGAATTTTCCAACGGAAATGCTTAAGAAGGTGAGAGATTGCACTCAACTCACGAAATTCCGTCATTAAGCAATCAAACAAAAAGCACAAGGTTTCCACTAATATGCAATCTCGCCACCGAAATCCTCTAAAACGGTAATCGATAGTTTCTCGCTTCAAAACTCGCTAATCCCGCCTAAGAACTACCGCTCAGCGAGATACCGAAAAATTAAGCACGAACAATCACAAAACACAATCGAATAGACAAAAACCAGAAAACGAAAACCCTAATCGACCAAAACAATAGAATTCCGAGTAACACCTGTGCCTTCCAATTGGATTCGGCGTCCTTCTTCTGGCGGCTGAGAGTCGAATCGTCCTGATCTTGAGAAGCACGATTGAAACCGGGAGGATCAGGAATATCGCGAGTCGAATTCGACGACGAATTGTCGGTGAAATCGACGGCCCATCGCCGACCGTCAACCATCAAACCTTTGCCCTTCTCCATTCAGAATAAAATTTTCGGATTTTTCGATGGTGGAGTTGAAGTTAAACTCGCTTAGTCGCTTCGGTAGTTTAAGATTCAGATCCTTGTGCTCTGCTTTTCTCTAATTATATTTATATTTCAACGAGATTGATCTTTTTTTTTTCTTACTTATAAAATTATAATTAATTAAATATTTTTCGAAAGCTAGAATATACTGAGCTTGCTTTAATATTGCTTATCTTAATAAAACATGTATTCTTTCATTTAAATTATCATATTCAACAATATAAATAACGTTCAAGATGGTATTTTTTTTTTTTTTTTTTGTAATTATTATTAAGCTTACAAATTTTATATGTGCATATATTGGTGAAAATACCGCAGTTAATAAAGGATTGTTTTTACCAAAAATTCTTATCGAATTTTGAAATGTAGTCACTACAAGAGAGCCACCGAAAATAATGATCTACATAAAAGTGATGCATAACCCATACTGAAAGAAAATAATGATCCACATAAAAATGATGCATAACTCAATCCATCATACTTACATGCATCATTAGCGGAAACTAATAGTGAGATGGATGCAAAACCTGAAATGTTAATGGATGAAATTTAAAAAAATAATAAAATTTATAATTCTTACCGTATATTTTCAATGAATACTCAAATTTTTAAATTTTATAGAATGAAAATTTTAAACTTTAATTTATATTAATTCATTCCAAGCAACTTAGAATGCTAGTAAACTCATTAATTTCTTTCAATCATGTTAATTTTTTTAATAGATTAAATAACTTTATCAAAACTAAAAAAAAAATCTTGAAATATTTACAATTTCCCTCTAAAACCCAGTATTATATACTCATACGTCTCATGTTTCAAAGTAGTTTCCACCAGCTCTTTCAGTGTCTCCCAGTATTATATTATACCAAATCTATGTACACCCTCCTCATCTTCAAAGGCACTGGCTGCCTCCAGCAGAGATCTTGTCTGAAAAATTCACTATGAAAAATCCAGCAAATACCTGAATAGAAAGCAGCAGAACATAGAGCTAAGAACTTCCCGTCCTGCCCGCTTCTGTATCGAATGCTCGAATACAAATACGATATCCTAGAATTTAGATAAGATGGCATAATATATGAATATCGGAGTGGAGATCAAACCATCGAGCTTTGGGATAGTAACAGATTCCTTAACCTATGAGTACATTCAGATGCAAACTAAACATATCCAAAATACCGACTAAATAGACAACAGATGAGCGTTTACCTGAACACAACCTACAATGTAGAGGGTGGAGTAGCGACGACCGTGTAATACTATGTCGGCCAGCATAGCAAGGGGAATTGTCAATGACATGCCCAGGTTAGAAACTAATGGAGAAGTCCAAATCACAGAGAGGGCCCTGCAAGGGCAAAACAGTTTCTCCACGTATGTAATTCAAGACAATCACATAGCATCAACAAGTGTAAAATGAATATTTTGGGGAATAAAGAGAGCAAAATTTCATTCAGTTGTCATGAAGAGGGCTATGTGGTCAACCCAAAAAATATATAGTATTCTCGACATACCAAAAGTAATCGGATAGAACGTTCCCAACGAAGCCATTCAAAACCACGCTTTCGGTGATGGATTTTGAGGGAGGAAACTTGAAAGGAGGTTCAATGCCCATAGCAGTTAGAGGCCAAACTACAGAGTGACTTTAATAGTAAGAACAATGCAGTTAAAGGCAGCAACAACATTGTCTTGGTTAATTCTATCATTTACAATTTCACATGTACATTTAATGGAAAAGGCACAACGAAACTAAAACAGAACCAAATCATCAAATTGACTTGATAAACATTCACCAAACACTACTTACCAAGCCACCAAAGACCCACTATGGTAAATAGACCAACATATCCAAAGAACTTCTGCACATCAATCTTGTCTCCTCCTGATCCAGCTAATTTCTTGAGCAGCACTATACCAATCACACAATTCAATAATTACCAAGTAAAACATTTGAATCCTCAACAAAAACAGTTACTAGTTAGGCTTAGAATGCCATACCAGTAAATAATCCATAGATTGCTGCGGAAAGAAGACAAAAAATGTCCCCGGTGATGGTTCTCCCTCGAGACCTCACCAATAAAGGAAGAAAAGACAGTAAGTTACACCATCAACAGCTGGTTATCTAGAAACAATGTAAAATGTAAGATAATAGAGCTCAAGGCACGGGCCAGACGATAAGGGATTAAATGTTCAGGGATAGTTCCTCACAAGTGTAACTAAAGCTCTATAATGAAAATGAATCATACTTGCCTACTTACTAGTGGTAAGAAGAAGCTCCTGTTTACTTTCTAATGTGACATTTTTATTGGCTCAAAAATTTTAGTGAGCTCGACATATCAATTAAATAAAAATAGAAATTAGCAAATAAAAATATGTCACACCAGAAAGTAGGAACTTTAGACAAACATTATTTGATGAAAATTTCATCAAAGTCTCCTCGTGGGTAGTGGCTGAGGCCCAATACATCGTGAGTGTGTGTGTGTGTGCGCGCATGTGTGTATTGCATATATGACTCAGGGCTGGGCTCTTGGCCAAAAGAAAAGTCATATGCGATTGCTTCATCTTAAATATGAAATGAAGATTATTTAAACTACGGTAATCAATTGTAAAACTTACTCAGAGATGACTGGGAACCCATTAGTTGCCCAAGTTTTTCCCAGGGTTGTCATGACAACCCCAGCCATACTAATGAAAACAGCAACCACCTTGGTAATGGTTATGGATTCTTGTCCAACAAGAGCTCCAAACAGCAGGGCAAAAAGGCCTGATGTGGAATTTAAGATGGTTGCTGTAGCAACACTCGTGTTTGCCAGGGCCGAGTTCGAGAAGTACTGTGAAAGTCTCAAACAAATTTATCAAAGTGGCATTGCAGATAAATGAGATCTTAAAGTTAACAATCAATGATAACCAATGAACTCAATAAATATTTATATAGTACCTCTTTTTTTTCTTTGGTTACTTTTTCACTTTTAGAAAACATTCTTAAAATCTTGGTCCAATTTTATAATCAGAAAACAATAACTTTTATCACTTTTCAAATTCTAGCAATGATCTCAAAAATGTTTTTGAGCGAGGATTAGAACAGCCTGAACCTCAAAACCAAAACATTATCAAATAGGACCTTTTGTTTGGTTAAAAAAAACATGTAATCTAATAATTTAGTCCTTCCTTGAACTCTAGTTTGTAACAATTTAATTTTTGTACTTTACTATATAACAATTTATACTATAATTTTGTAACAATTTAGTCTCTATTGTGAAAACTATTGTTAAGATTTAATGGAATATCTTGCCAAACATATTAGAGATCAAATGTGTTAAAACTAGAAAACTAAGTCGTTAAACTCTTATTTCTTTTCATGGATTTTTCACAGTACGGATTAAATTAATACAATTTCTAAAGTGCATGGACTAAATAGTACATACTAAAGTTAAAAAAATTAAATGTCACCAATTTGACAATTCATAGACTAAATTGTTATTTTCACGAAAGTTCAAAAACCAAAGTGTTGTTTAACTACATTTATTAATTACAAATGAACGTAAGCTACAAATATCAACCACATTTATAATCAGCTAAAAGAACATGAAGTAGACAATGTTAAACAACAAAATCAGCAAAGTCAACAAACAAAAACAGTTTAGAACTGTGTACCTCAGTAGTGAACCATAAGGGAGTAAGGTAAAGGCTGCGTTCAATGATTTCCCATGTACTAACTTTATGATGTGATTCAAAATTAGACATCAAAGGCTGTCCCTCTTCTCTTTCACTCAAATCTTTATCACTAGTTAAGCAGCTTTTCAAGCCTTCATCAAAGTTATAATGTATTTCATTAAATTTCAAAGGAACATCAAGTCCAATTGAAGAGCTTGGAACAGAGCCATCATTTTCATGGTGGTCATTGAGTAAATCTGGGTTTAATAAGCTGTAAACCAAATCTTTGACAACTGCCACTGGTAAATATACCACCATGAGAGACACCCCTAAATAAGAGAGTGCAAAAGGCTGTTTATATTCAGTGAAGATTCTCTGCACAAACAAGTATTGGTAAGTTGTAGTTTTCCCAAATTCTAAGAATGTACACAAAGCTTGTGACTGTCTTTCTTAAAAATGGGCAGTGTTCTAAGATGAAGCGTTTAACACATTTTCTTCGAAACGTGCTTATATAATAAGCATTTCACTTAAAAACACTTAAGCAAATTTATTGGTGATTTAACATGATATTACAGTAACTTAAACCTCTACAATTCATATTAAGATTTCGCATATTTCTCAATCAAATTAATACCCAAGCTACAAGTCAATAGAAAGGTTAAGAATATACATAAAAGAATAAATGTACCATAACTATTAGCTAATGCTTAAATTTAATAACAGTAATTTAACACAACACTAGAGCAATTTGAACCCCTTATTTCACTCGATATGTCGAGTTTAGTAGTGAATTAACCTAGTATTAAAGCAGTTCCAACCTATTTTACTGATAGTTCACAAGAATTCGAAAATCAAAGTTCAACTTGCTTCAACACATACAAAATATTTAAAATTAAAAGCAAAAGAACATGGCAAATGTCTAAACGAACACAAGGCAAAGCAAAAAGAACAATCAAATAAACATAGTTGAACAACAATGGCATCCACGTCCAAATCATCATGTTGGTTCATAATTTTCCCAAACATGTAACAGACAAACATTCACCGCACTGTTCTCTCCATGCATGTTAAAGAGAATCCAATATTCGACGTGATTAACGTTCTTAAACCGAATTAACGAAACAATCAATTCCAAACAAAAACAACAATAAATCCTTAACAAATCCAAAGAAAGCAGAACAAACCTGAGTAATTTCCGCGGAAGCAACCCATATAAGAACTGCCATACAAATCAATCCCAAACCAAACTTATACCTCAAGCCCATTTCCCGACCAACGACAACCCCGCTCAAATTCGAACCGGAAAGCTCGATTTCGGCTAAGAATTGATAAACATCATGAGAGCTAGCCTCTTTGACCTCGAGAACCAGTTGTTAATTTGAGGAGGTTGTTTTTGTTTGTTTTTCTTGGCGGTAATTGGATCGACAGAGAAATTGGCTCGTCAATTGAGAAAGGTGCTCAGAAACGAGCTGCTGTTTGCCGAGAAAGTGCATTGGAATTTAGAAGGTTTTGGATTTGGCATCAGTATAATGAATGTAGTCTGGTTTTTCGGAAATGCTTTGTGAAGATGACAGTTTGTTGAGCGTTCAGTGGGTTTTGTGACAGAGCAGCAGCGCGCGCTCGACAAATATGGCACGCGTGTGCGCGCCAAAGGGAAAATAAATTTAGGATAAATGAATAAAAATGTTTAAAAAATATTTCTAATTTTTTACAATTACCAATAATACTTTTATCAGATATGGGAAGGAAATAAATTTCAGAGTGTTCTAAGAGGATTTCTGATCTCAAACGTCAAACAGAGACTCACATTCTCTGTTATTATCATTGTTTGAATCCATTTTCATGGAAAATTTTAATCAAATGTTTTATAAAAAATCAAAATGCTCACTAGAATCAGAATTTCGTAAATAAAGAGAAATTGCAGGATGATCAAATTTCCGAAAACTTCAACCTGAAAATTATCTAGTCCATTCTCAGAACAACAATATCTATACTGCGAAATGAACAATTTAAAGTTAGGAACTCTAACAAATTGTTGATTAGTACAGAGAAATATGCTGACAGACGAGAGAAGGGGACGATTCTACAATAAGCTCAAATAGAAGAATGAAATAACTCTCCATTAAGCTCAAGATCTAGTACTTCCTACTCAAAGCAAACAGTGCCTCCCCTAAAAAATGAACTATGTTGCACTAACTCTGTCAGGACAGATTATTTGTTCTTATGCTGTTGAGTGAAGTAGTTCTACGTTATGATCAAGACCTTGCGATACTAGCGTGAAATGCTAATAGCCAAAAGATAATGAAATAACTTTTCTCAATATTATCTTGTATTTCCTCCTCAAAACAAATATTACCTCCACTCAGAAGAAGAAGAAGAAACGCTTACGCTGTCAGGATTGATTACTTGCTCCAACGCTGTCGAATTGAATGATTCTACATTACGCTCGTGATCTTGAATTAGTACAGTGAAATAACAGCAAAAACGAGAGAATGAAGTAGTTCAAATTCAGCTCCAGATCTTGAACTTAATCCTCAAACCAAATAGTGCCTCGATCGATCGAGAGAGAGCTTATGATGCTCTTAACGATGTAGAATGAAATAATTCTACATCAAACTCTGAATCTAGCACTAGTACAGTGAAATGCCAACAGTGAAAAGAGAATTAAACAATTCTATATTCATTTCAAGCCCTAGAAATTCCTCCTTAATCCAATTAATGTCTCGATTCAATAAACGAGAAGAAGAAGAGAAAGAAGAAAATCGTGTTGCTCTTACGCTGTCAGGATAGCTTAGCTGAAACTCCTCCTCGAGCCTGTACTGAATCATCGAGAGATCATGAGTCACCTTGGAGAACAAGTTCGTTAATCCCTCGGCCGCTTGATGATGCTGATGAAGATGATCAATCCACATACTCTCTCTCTGCTAGGATTTTCGCGCTCTCTCAATTTGAAGCTCCCTCCGCGCCAAATGAAACTACATAACGCGATGGATACACTTACTTTCAGCCGCGTGTTATATTATATTCATTTTTGAAGGTTTAATTAATTTTAAAATTAGTCCCAATAATTAATTTATAGTTAACATATCTAAAAAATGATTAATATAAATAATGGTGTATTATTTCAACCGGCCTATTAGCTCAGTTGGTTAGAGTGTCGTGCTAATAACGCGAAGGTCGCAGGTTCGAAACCTGCATGGGCCATTTTATTTTATTTTATTTTAAAGCCCCATAAATAGGGCTTTAGAAGTAAATGCTTGGCTTGAAGGCCAAAACATGTCTGTTCAAAGCCGTGTGACTTTTAACACTCTGCCACCACCCAACGTCTTCAATGCCGCTTTAAAGAACACTACAATTCATCTGCCTCCTTTCTCTTTCATTCCATTTCCTTATAATGCTAAGCCAACGCTAAACCAAGGCCACTCCAAACTCCCTTTTATGCCCATTCATGGCTAAAGCGGCGTCGTGTTGGAAGATATGCTGCAACTATTTTGTTCTTCTGGGTTTGTTTGTTCCGGCCACGGCGGCCTTATCCTTCGGTTTCTATTCTGCCACGTGTCCTGCGGCGGAGTTGATTGTAAAGAATGCCGTCAGATCGGCTTCCTCCGAGGACCCCACCGTCCCCGGCAAGCTCCTCCGATTGATGTTCCATGACTGTTTCGTAGAGGTCAGTTGTTTTGGTAAAACGACGCCGTATCTTCTTCTCGTTGGTGCTTTATTAAATTTTGTCCTTTCGTTGGTGCTTTATTAAATTTGAACATCAATTTTTAATTTTTTTTATACAATCAAATTTAAATTGTTGTTAAAATCGTGAAACTTTTAACATTAATTCCATTTGAAAAAAAAAAAGGCTTAAAAATGAAAAAAAAAAAAAAAAAAAATAACAACAGAATGCTTAATAAACCCGCCTAACATTTAAAATTTGGATTAATTATTATTTACATTATTGCCCTTTATCATTACTGTGGGCGGGCCGGCGTAGTACAAACTTTTTGGCTGCATTTTTATTAAAGTTTATTTTCTTTTTTGCATGTTACCTTTCATAATTTGGTGGTTGTTTTAATAATGAATAAATGAATAAAGTAGTTCTTTATTAAATTAATTATTTAATTTACAGATAAAATTTTAATTTAATTTTTCTTTTATTGAATTGTGGTAAGAAAATTGTCAGGGCTGTGATGCTTCTATTTTACTTCAAGGAAACGAAACAGAACGAACCGATCCAGCAAATAAGTCTGTTGGAGGATTTGAAGCGATCGATTCAGCTAAAAGAACTCTAGAATTTTTTTGTCCTGGAATTGTTTCTTGTGCAGACGTCGTTGTTTTGGCCGCTAGAGATGCCGTTGAATTCGTGAGTTCTTTGTCCATTCATAAAAAAATATTTAATTATTTTTATGCACTGTTGTAAAACAATTTATAAGAAGAAATGACATGGCTTGTTTGAAATTTAAACACCATTTCAAATCTCTCAATTATCGTGTTCTTTATTGATTTCATCCTTGGCACAGGCCGGCGGGCCCTCCGTCGAAGTCCCAACAGGCCGACGAGACGGAAGGATATCCGCGGCCACAAACGTCCGACCAAACATCGTCGACACAAGCTTTTCAGTCGACCAAATGATGAGTCTCTTCTCATCAAAAGGGCTGTCGGCAGACGATCTCGTCATACTCTCGGGAGCCCACACAATGGGAACCGCCCACTGTAGCGCCTTCAGCGACCGCTTCAGAAAGGGTCCAAACGGGCAGATGACCCTCATCGACGCCTCTCTCGACGTCACTTACGCCAACGAGCTTATGCAGCGGTGCTTCGCCGGAGCCGCCTCCACCGTCGTCGTTGATAACGATCCGGCGACGGCGAATGTCTTCGACAATCAGTACTACAAAAACATTCTGTCGCACAAGGGGCTGTTTCAGTCGGATTCCGTTCTGATTAGCGACGGCCGGACCAGGGCCCACGTGGAGAGATTTGCGAAGGATCAGATTGGGTTTTTTGAGAACTGGGGTCAGTCGTTCTTGAAACTTAGTAGTGTTGGAGTTAAAAGTGGGGACGAAGGGGAAATTAGACTGTCTTGTTCTACTAATAATGTCTGAGAATCGTAAAAAATATATATGTATTATATTCAATAGTTATTAAAAATATAGTTATTATATTTTGTTGGATCATTTCGACCCAAGAAATCCCTATTTGGAAGTACTTGAACAGTCCAAAGAGAACAATATTTGTGGACTTGAACCTTTACTATGATGTCCACATTGGTTACCATTTATAAGGGTGTGGAAACCTTCCCCTAGCATACGCGTTTTAAAGCCATGAGGGGAAGCCCAAAGGGGAAAGTCCAAAGAGAACAATATTGGTTAACGGTGGATCTGAGCCGTCACAAATGGTATCAGAGCCAGACACTGAACGATGTGTCAGCCTTCTAGCTGTTTCCCGAAAGGGGGTAGACACGAGGCGTTGTGCCATTAAGAACGCTGGCCCCAAAGGAGGGTGGATTTGGGGCGGTCCCACATCGATTGGAGGAAGGAAAGAGTGCCAACGAGCAACGCTGGACTCCGAAGGGGGGTAGATTGTGATATCTCACGTTGGTTGAGGAGGAGAACAAACCACCATTTATAAGGATGTGGAAACCTTCCCCTAGCGTTTTAAAGCCTGGAGAGGAAGCTTAAAGGGGAAAGCCCAAAGAGGACAATATCTGCTAGCATGGATCTAGGCCGTTACACTTACAAATGGTATCAGAGCCAGTCAGTAGACGATGTGCTAGCGAGGAGGCTGAGCCCCGAAGGGGGTGGACACGAGACAATGTGCCAGAAAAGACGTTGGGCCCCAAAGGGGGTGGATTGGGAGGTCCCACATCGATTGGAGAAGGGAACGAGTGTCAGCAAAAGCGTTGGGGAGGAGAACAAAACATTCTTACAAGGGTGTGAAAACCTCTGCCTAGCAGAAGCGTTTTCAGAATCTTGAGGAAAAACTCGATAGGAAAAGCCCAAAAAAGACAATATCGACTAGTGGTGGGCTTGAGCTGTTATAAAATCATTAGGCATGTCTAAGAAAGAATATAAGCTCAAGGAGATGTATTAATTTAATATGAAGCATAATAACATTAATACAAGAATACAAATAATCCAATGTTGTGGGTTTCTTTGTATGGTATTGGATGGATGTTACTCAGTCTGTGGACTTAAAATAGGCACTAACTAGTTAAGGTATATATTCTCGACCAAAATGATACACCTATCCGAAACATTCTTACAAGGTTCTGCAGGTTCTGCAGCAGTTTAAGAATCTTCAGTCTAATTTCAATATTTAAACGTTCTGCAGCAAAATCCATGTAATTAAATCATATGCTACCTAGTCAAAACTAATTCCCTATCTCACACACCCAACCAGCACCTCATCTTTTGAATACTGATCAGCTAAAGTAAAATAACTTACAAAAACAATAATGTACAACTATAGACTTAACAATCCACATTGCAGGAACAGAACAGGAAAGACCCGGCCGACCCACCCCTGACTATTAAAAGCTCGAGGGCGAGCTCTTTGTTTAAGAGAGAATGGGGAGTGAATCGAATCCATTTTCGTTCTTGGTTGTCCACTAACGGCCACTCCTGGCTCGTTGCAAACTGAGATACAGACCGTTTCTCATCATCAATTTTTTTAATCACAACAGAGGATGAAACCACCGCTCGACCATAAGATCGACTACATAGTGCCATATCCTAGAGCAACTCATTATAGGCAGCAACTGAAAATACAGGCCAACTGCATATGAATCAACATATTCAAAATAAACTTCTTCATGATATGCGACCCTATGACTAGCTTGATCATAACAATCATCTAAAATTAAGAATGCAAAGAAGCCTTCTTTGACATGCTACTGAAAGAAAACTAGTATAGAATATCAAAGCCATAACATGTAGCCTGGTATTCATTTTCTTACGCATGCATGCATTTTCTAGGAACCCAAAAAGAGCCAAGGGCTTGCCATGCCCTCTATAGAGTTTCTGGTTCTTATATGCATTGTGCTACTGCCAACTATAAGGTCTAATCTGACATTTTCGGGCAGTGAAACCAACATAGGATTAACGACGTAACTCTACTACTGCCTTTCCTACCAAAAAGTTAACCCAACCGAAGGAAATTACATAAGGTCTGGAAAGGGCTATAAATAATCTCATTTCTTCCTCCCTTTCTTCCCCTGTTTCCGAGAGTGATAGAGAAATAGGAGTATATAATCACTTATTCACTATGAAACATATTCAATATGGAACTGTGGTAAGAGACCCGATATCAAAGGACATGTCATATATCCTTTGAAAAATCAGACCTAAGAGCTTTGCGCCAATCTTGAGTGAGTGCTAATCTAAGAAGAATATATACAGATCCACCAGGAACGTGTTTTAATAAAACCACACATCTTCTTATACAAGAAGAAAATTCAAAATCAATAGTTTCATGTATTTAAATGCTTAAAAAAATGTGTTTGATGCATTCGTCTCTCCAAATTCATGATTTTTGCCCTATATTCTTATGTATCTACTCGCGCACGTTCATGTAGCATTGCCCATTCCCTTGTGGAATTATGCATTCTAACTAAATAGAAGGTTATTCATACCTAAGAAGCACAGACACTAATTTGGCTATCATGTCCGTAGCCAACACATGACAAACACTTCGACACTCTAAATACTTGTTGAAATACTTGTTGAACATGTCCGTAGCCAACACATGACAAACACTTCGACACTCTAAATACTTGTTGAACATGTATCAGACACTTGTTAGATGCAATAGATATGTGTTCGACACCAGTTGTAGAAAGTCAATATAGGTCCATCGACGCGTATCAAACAATTGTTAAGTGAATGTAAAATGTGCGTCAATAGACTTTATCAACAAGAATCCAACATCAATTTTATAGTTACATCGATAATGAATAGTTAAGTACTGATGAGTGAAGGGGATAGTATGTCCAGTTTATAATATTTAATGATGATTATTAGTTTCTAATATTGCTCCTACAGATGGTTCACTGATAATTTACGGTAGATCCTTGAAAACATAGCGCATAGTTAGAGAACCTTAGCTATGATGGTGGTCAACTAGATCAAATGCAGAACCCTTAACCCAACATAATTGGATCGACATTAAAGAAATGATATGTTATATATCATTCTCAACTGTTAGGTACAGTAACAAGTAATAAAGATAGTACACGTTTTTCTGTTAGCATTGCAGCTATGAGCTTCGAAAACATTCAACAAATTAGGGTTTCACTAACCTTCTTTTCTTCTCTAAGTAAATTAAACTGTTCTTGAATGTGCTTTCCTCCTTTGAGCTCTGTTATCCGTCGCTAATCTGTAAATCCAGTAGCCCTAAAACAAAACTCCCAGATCAAATGATGAATTTCGCACTTGAAGCGACTTCTCATAGAATGGGAAAAAAAAAAAAAAAAAAAAAAAAAAGAGGTTGAAGTTGAGATTGAAGTACCAGCGCGAGAACATGAGCAGCAATTAGAATAACAACGATAAAGGGAACGAGATCGAGAATCCACGGCCTTGAATCGACCTGTTGCTGGTTCGCCATTACTGAAGAGATCGATCGCAACTATGACATTCCCTGGTCTGCAAACGAAAAATTCATATTCAATTGATTAGCCAGCTCGGAAGAGAAGGTAAAGCGAGTGAGAAATGAAACTTGGAGCAATCATGAACAAACCGTGGTGAAGAAGATGAAAGGTAATGGATCGTCGTTAATGGAGTCCGATCGGCCCAAGAAAGAGCCACATGTTTATACAATAATCCACCGCTGAATAAACCCCATCGAAATTCTAGACCTTCCTCTCAGATCCAAATCTTTCTGGGCGCTCTCATGTGACCCAACCAAAAAGTAAACAGGCCTGGTTTCAAACAGCCCCCACCATCCATCTATTGTAAATATTAATAATATTTCATTTAAATTGCCCATTCATATTTATAATTTGAGTTTAATTTTATTTATTTATTACTTCTTTTTTTTTTTTCTCTTAATTTTTTACCTCTTAATAAATAAACTGTACTCGTATTTATTATTTAATTTGGCTTCTACCGTTTAGTTAGACTTTGTAAACAAGTCAACTCTAAATTATTTTTTTACAAATTTATATAAATAAATCAAAAAATCCCTAAACTATGTTAACTATTAATTTAATTCTCAAATATTGATTTTTATTATTTTAAGATGTAATAAACATGTTAGTCTCTAATTACTTTATTAATTTATTTCAATAAAAAATTTCTTTAAACTTCAAAAACATTTATCGACCGTGACTAAATTATTAATATTAAAATTAAAATACTAAATTAAAGTAAATTTGAAAATACAGTAACTAGATTGATACAAATAATAAACCAACTGGATTTATAACCAAGTTTTGTCATTTTTTTTTAATATTTTTTAAAAAATTATATTATTATATTTATCTTTTATAAACTTCACTTAAATAAAAAATTATTAAAATGTTTTTAAGGTTTAGAATTTAGGGTTTATATTGGATTTTCAAAATTTATGACGGATGACATCCCGAAAACTTTCAAAGTTTCATGACCAATTACATTCCAAAGACTTTCTTAATTAAAAAAAAAAAAAAAATGCTAAGTCAAGTCATCTATCGTTATCGACCGTACAATGGTGATATCGTGAATCTCATTTTTTTCACTTTCAAACATGTAGATCAGGATGTCCACTAGTGCCCTTTATTTTGACTTACGATTTTAAAATATTTATAAAGTTTGAAGGGTATTATTGTAATTTTGAAATGTGAACCATTTAAAAAGAAAAAAGAAAACTATTTTTTTCTTCTGCATAAACGTCAATGCTTGTATCCAATCTACAATGTCTCTGTCGACTTCTTTTAATGAATTGTTTGAATGGTTTTCTGAACATATCTTATTTAATTAAATTAAAGCAAGGGATTGCTGCAGTTTGACTTTTTTGCCCTCCCGTAGGAATACACTGTTTTAATTTAAAAATAAAATTATTTCAACACGTGTGTTCACATTGTTTTGTTGCGTTTTTAATAGATATGAGATATTCATATATATGCTCGATTAATGAATTCACGTGAATAAATAGCAATTTAAACTAGACTTTTAGAATAATTAAGCGCATCTTAACTACTCCATTATACTCATATTTAACATGTTAATCTAAATATCTCGAACTAATTAAGATATTACCGTTTTCTATTCAAATATATATATTTTGCTATTAATTTTATGACCAATATGCTAAATATAATTAATTAAAAATTAGAATATTCGTTTGGTTTAATATTGATATATTGTCGTAAATTTTCCCGAAGATCAACTTTCGTAAAAAAAATTGTAAATTAACTAGCGATTAAATTTTGTAGCCAATTGACTAGACCAGCGGTATATAAGGGATGCAATTAGAATTTGTCACATATAAAAATAATTATTATTTTTATTATTTTGTTCTCGGAAAAAAAAGCATTATAGAGATGTGAGGGAAAAATTAAAAATAATTTATTATTGGGAAATATTTTGAATGACTCCGATAATTATTATTAATTTTTTTTCAATTGAGGTTGAAAAATTGATATCATGATTTGTTTTTAAAAGTTTATCGATTAAATTTTCAAATTTTAATTATCAATAAATTAGAGTAAAATAACATATTTATTATGGATTAAATTAATAAAAATACCGTTTTAAATGGCTATTTCGTCATTAAACTTTAACAGGCGTAGATGTTCCGTTACAAACCATTAATCTTCTTATTCGAAGTCGGCTTATCGGTAGAAGTGGTCACGTGCCACGTGGGCCGGTTTGGGTATTTTGAAATTACGATACCCTTTCTTAGTTGGTTGACACGTTGACTTGGATATCCATTGTTATTGTCTATTTGCTGACGTGCCCTTACCAGCGGGGCTGAAAAGAATATATCAAAAAAGAGGGACCATAAAGAAAGGAATTTCAATTCTATTATTTATTTTATAAGTTTAAATTAATTTATGATTTCCTTGGACGGAGTTTTGAAAGCTCAAATTTAAAGCCAGCTGGCATGGTAAAATATTACAGTAAAAAAAAATGTTATCTTCGCTCACAAGAGAAATGTTTATTAAAAAGGTAACTTTGTTGAATATGATAAAGCAGCCTGAAAGTGTGCAAGTAACTCCAGGTATGGAGACGTGTGCTTGGAGCGTAAGAATGGCTTAACGCTTGCTTCAAGTAATTATTTTCAATTCAATTAAGCAATCTAATCACAATTAATTATTGGTATAAGAGTTTAATTAATTTGATTAATAACTTCATTTATTTACCTCTTTTGGATGAAAATTAATGAGAAATTTGTTATAAATGGTCACCGCGCTATTAAATGCTTTGCAACATTAGAAAATGATAGTTATTTATTTATTTATTATTATTATTAAATAAAGGTGTAGGTTAAATAAGATAATTTAAAATAATTTATAAGAAAATTAATATTTAATATTTAAGTAAATAATTAGATTTATAAGAAAAATCATACCATAAAAAGTAGTATTTTAGAATCATATATTTATAGGTGTGGGAGTATTTCAAGACTTTTGAGGAATCTAGTCAGGTTGTCGGGTTGTCATTATTACTAAACGGTCACTTGAGCTTAACGATACTCTTCAAATACCAACAAATTGACTCTAAAACGACTTTTTGGTATTTTCTCTGATCGTCAAGCTCCACAATTCTCGTGAAAACTTGTTTACTTATTTTTCTGAAGAATCTGGTAAGAATGTTGGTCGAGCAAGGAGTCAAATTAGCTTGCCCTAAGGGGCCATACACACAAAGTCCTTTGACCAACACCTCGAGAGGTCAATCAATCAACATTGGGTTGACCCTTCAATAGGTTGACTTATGCTATTTAGACTATAACTTTGAATAGTCGGTCGAGCAGCTTTAGATGACTAACAACTCCAGTTTGACATCCCTCTTGCTATTTAGACGAGAACTTTGAATTGCGACAAAAATCACGTCAAGCCTCATTTTAAAGAAGGGAATTTTGTCTCGAAGTTGCTATATGAATCAACTTCGACCAATCCTTCAAAGGGGCTAGTCAACAATTCCCTCTAATTGACCATAATCAGTCGAGTGGCCTTGGGTCGACCCCTCATGATATCGACCAATCTAAAGTTGAGTTCTCAAATATTAGACGTTTTTTTGTTTCGAATTAGACTTTAAAATTTAATTCCATGTGCATAAATTTTGACATTTAATAAAATAAGAGAACACACATTTGAGTATAAATGTAATACCATATTTCTACAAGCGCACGGAAACAAAAGAAAAAGAATAATTTTTTTTTTAAAGAATAAATTTAAAGAGAAGAGAAATATAGAAATGTAGTCGAGGCTCACAGAACGAGTGGTGTACCGTCGTTGCATGTGCGCCACGTGTGAATCATGGGCCCGAGAAAGGACGGCCATTTCAATGGCGCTTCGAAAACTCTCACGGTTGCATTGACTCAGTCCAAGCGCGCGCGAGCTCAGCTCTTCAAATGGCGACGCGTAATTCCATGACCCCTTCTCCTCCTTTTTTGGTACCACCAAATAACAAACTCCTTTTTATTTATTTAATCATTATTACCGAAATAAATACCATATTTCTACCAAACAAAAAAATAAAATAAATAATCAAATAAATAATAATAATAATAATTTTTAATTTTTAATTTTTAATCTCCCCTAACAAACTAAAAACCCAAAAAATGCAACAGAATCCTCCCCTGTTTTCCCCATTCTCCGTCGACTCGTCGTTTCTCCTTTAAACGCTCCTTGAGCTCTCTCTTCTTTTCCTTTTTCTTTTTGCTTCCATTTCTCTTTCCCCTTCTATTCTTCTACCTCCTTCCTTTACCAGGTATTCTCTTTAGAATCTCATCTCTCTCTGTATTCGTGTTTCTTGGTCCAACTTTCTTGATTCATTCCTTCTATGGCTGTAATTATTGCTCCAATTATCGTCGTTATCTGATGCCTTTAACGATTTTTCTCGATTTCACATGGCTTGCTTGTTCTTGGAGATATAAGATCCGTGTTATTGCATCATTTTTGTGGCTTCTTTTTGTTTATTGTGTAATCTGAAATCGGGGAGCTGTGGATATAATTGCAGATTTGAGTTCATGTTCGGTGGCTCCACTGTCATGTGAGGAGCGGCTTATTCCTTTCGCATCTGTGACCATAGCTTCAAGATATTTCTTGTTCTTTTCCATTTTGATCGAAGAGATTGGAGCTGGGCATCTTGAGAGCCTACACAATATGGGCTATCTGAATCCAGTCTTGTCTTGTTCGAGCCAGATTCATGCTGCTGAGGAGGCTCCTGTAAGCGGCGGGGGACTAAGGTAGATTCGGAGTTTTTTGTCCGTTAATCTGCGTGGTGGATCCAAAGCTGTTTGGATTGATAAAAGTATTCTTGTTTGGATTTGTGGTTTCGGTTTAATTTCAATGTCGAAAGAACAGAATCTTGTTGAAGTTTGGGCGTGCTTTCTGAGGAATATTATTCCTTATTGTGTAAGCGATTGTTGGAACTACCCTCAATCGATTGGGTTTGTAATTTAGCGATGTTACCTTTAATTTTAGATTCATCGATGATAATCTGCTCTGGAATTTATGCATAGTCCCTTCTTCAATTGAATTTTATGACTGATTGGCAAGGGTAATGATGATTTGTAGTACCTCCGGTTCCAGTTGAATGAATTAATCTCAATTTCATCGGCTGTGGAGGTTGAAGTTTTTCTTATGGTTGTTAATAGTGAAGTTGATTGCGCTGATGGATACTTTTGATTGTACGGCGTTTTGGATGGTTTCTTTAATTTCTCTACGTATTTAAGGATTTTATTGTTTATTCTCTCTGATTGATTTTCATTGCGAGGCATTAGAATAAAATACTCGGTATACTGAAAATACCATGTGTCCTTAATGGCAGTCAGAATGGAAAATTCAGCTACGGATATGCTAGCTCTCCGGGGAAGAGATCTTCGATGGAAGATTTTTATGAGACACGTATAGATGGCGTGGATGGAGAGATAGTTGGTCTATTTGGTGTTTTTGACGGTATGACAATTTCCCTTTCTCTCGTATTTTGTATTGCAGCTACCGTGGTTATTGTGAATGAATTTTGTTTCTGGTGATATACAGCTACACTTTGATATGGTACTTAATCTCCCTCCTGTGGAAGTTTTTGTCGTATGATATTCAATCTACCAATATGTAGACTAAAATACTTCCAAATTTTGTCTTCGATTCCTCCTTATCTTGCATCGAGATGATTCTTATCAAAACACATGCACAAGTGTTTGGCCTGCTCCCTTTTGTGGCTGCTCTAATATCTGGTAATTTCAAGGAAAAACTCCAAAAGTTTCCTTCTTGTTATGTCAGGTCATGGGGGAGCACGAGCTGCAGAGTATGTGAAGCACAATCTTTTTAGTAATTTAATCAGCCATCCAAAGTTCATATCGGATACCAAATCTGCCATAGGTATAGCACATGTTTTTTCTTTGATTTTCTCGTCTAAATAATTGTTCTTTTATCTCTAATCAAATGACTGTTTTTTGTGCAGCTGATGCCTACAACCACACAGACACAGAATTTCTGAAGTCTGAAAATAATCAAAACAGAGATGCTGGATCAACCGCTTCCACTGCCATTCTAGTTGGTGATCGCTTACTTGTTGCAAATGTGGGTGATTCTAGAGCTGTTATTTGCCGGGGTGGAACTGGTGAGGATGTCCATCTCTTTCCATGTTGTTTTAAAGATGGTTGGTCATGTTTTGAATAAATTTGTTGCTGCGAAGTTTCATGGCTCAATTTTCTTTTAAGTCATATTTTGACAGACCACTTTGGTTCTTGGAATTTCCTCTTTTAAGTAATGTGATCCAATTTTTTATTTTATAAGAAGTTGGAATAACATAAACAATTATGGCATTGCTGTCATAGAATTTGTATAGATATAAAACCAGATCTGATTGCTTGAATGATGCCTTTACTTGTAAACTTGAGGAGAGCCTCTAGTTTACAAGCAAAGTCTCTTGATCATTCTCCCTCCCCCACACCATGGTAATGGAATTTGACGACATTAAAAGAAATATTCTTGCTTTTAATATAACGTGTCTGCTTCTTGCTGCTCTCATTACCTATCCGACAATACCGTTGATTATACTTAGCTGGCTGGGTTTCTGCTCTTGCCAGTTGAGGATTTGTTGAGTGATTAAATGCTCACAATTCTTTTCCCAACATTTTCAATTATTTACCCTATTATCTTTGGTATCATATAGCCATTGCTGTCTCTCGAGATCATAAGCCTGACCAAACTGATGAGCGACGACGAATTGAGGATGCAGGAGGATTTGTGATGTGGGCTGGTGAGGTTATCACATCCTTAGCATGACATTGAAGTAAGAATGGTTGTTTCATTTTAATCACTGGAAGTTGCATGAGCAGGAACTTGGAGAGTTGGAGGTGTTCTTGCTGTTTCACGTGCATTTGGTGATAGGTTGTTGAAGCAATATGTTGTTGCTGACCCTGAAATTCAGGTACATTTTACGTTGTCTGTAGAGTAAATTGGCATGACTATTCATTGAGTGGCTGTTGCTTAGCTGCATTATGATGAAAATAAAGAAATATCAGGGCAATAGTATTTTACCTAAAACTTGCTTTAGTTTCATCTGAAGCTCAGAGTTCACTAAATTATGACTCCTTTTAATCTCTTCGTTCATATCCATCTCTGCAATTTGAGAAGAACAAATATGCTAAGATATAAAAATACAATCAGAATCAGAATCTTTAGCCAAATATTGCACTGATGAGACGTTCAAATCTTCTAATGACATAACTTGCTCAATGACTGAGGTATTGTTTTAAAAGAGTTGAATTGTTTTTCCTTGTTGGTTTGGACTTTGGCAAACTTACACTCAAAAGGAGGATTGTGGCTTGTGATTGATATTAGTAGATATATGTGCTTTTGAATCTTTCCAAGGATGGATGTGCTATCATTTGCTTTTCTCATTACAAGTCTCTCTCATGGGAAGATGTCACATCTCTAAATCTAACATACAAATTCATTTTGTTACCGGTGTTGAACTCCACGATTGTACTTGCAGGAGGAAAAGATCGATAGCTCGCTCGAGTTTCTTATACTTGCCAGTGATGGACTATGGGATGTCGTCACTAACGAGGTTTGCAACTTCGTTCATTTTATTTATCATCAATATACAACTCTCAATTTTGATGCCAAACTGTGAAGTTTACCAAATGTTCAATGTCTTTTTCAGGAAGCTGTTGCTATGACCAAACTAATTCCGGACCCAGAGGAGTCAGCTAAGAGGTTGATGCAAGAAGCATATCAAAGAGGTAGTGCTGATAACATTACGTGCGTCGTAGTCCGTTTCTTGGCAAATCAGGGAAGCCCCTCTCTTGCAACTTCTGGGTAAGAACATCTATCCTAGCTTCGCCTTCTGGTTCTGACTCGTCTGTCCGAAAGTCTCGACTGAACTGCAGTAGTGTTTGGTGGTTCGTAGTCGTTGGGAATTCCAGTAACATTGTTGATTGTACTTATAAAAAAAACAAAGGATGACATAACGAGAAGTTATGAGGTTGGTTTTGTGCAGTACGTGCTGCCTACATAGTCCTAGCTTGCTGCGTGGAGGTGGTAGAAATGTTCATTGGTTAAATTGTAAAGAGTCTTAATGAAAGTGTTAATTGTCTGTGTTGTGTTCAGCCCTTTTTAAGGTAATTTCCATTTTCCCTTTTTGGTTAGGTGTGAATTTTCTTTTATTTTCTTTTCTTTTTTAATAGAATAACTTGGCAATACAGTTGTATCAACTTTCTGTTCTGGTGAGGGAATTTTATCCCACAAAAGCTACTAATTATTATTATTATTATTATGATGGTTGTCAGGTTAAATATATGTTTTAGTCTTTTAGTTTCTATTTTTTATTATGTTAACGTTAATATGAGTTAATAGAAATTTAGAAGCCAGTAATTATGATTGAATAATAACATTTTACCCAAATTTTAGAATAATTGAAAGAAATTGGTTTTTTTTTTTTTTTTTTTTTTTTTTTTTTTTTTTTTTTTTT